>NW_023503554.1:0-20353 GCF_014529535.1 Bradysia coprophila | reverse complement strand
TCGCACGTACTCTACAAATTGTCGATAACAAATGAACAGTAATATTATGTCTATACCAATTGACTAAACATTACCCAATGGCGTAATTCCAAGTCTTGATAAATTCTTAGCTACTGCTTCCGCTCGCCACCTTAAAAAATAATACTCAACTTACGATTTCTTCGATTTGCGACTGAAAATGATGAATAGAGAAAACTCAAAATTTTAAACAAATACTAATTTCCAACGCATATTATCCAATATAAAATTTACAAAAGAAAATACAGAACGAAAAGAGTTATTTGCGTTCGATTTGCTTTGTAAATTAAAAGCGTGAACGAGTTAAGATATATGAGGTGCGACACGTGGCGGCCTGCATGAATACGACCTGGGTGTAGCAGGGTAAGACTGCTCTCGCTTCATAAGAAATAACGGGGATGGAATTATGTTAAAATAAAAATAATTTCATATTTGACATTATTAATTGTCTATTTTTTCCAAATTAACGAAAACAATATTTGCAAGTTAACAAAAGAAAAGATTGTTTAGAACACACAGAATTAGAATTAATAAGTGTGGGAACAAAACGTGTTATTACGTTGGATGCGGAAAGTTATAGGACTATTCTATTACAAGTGGGTCCCGGTAATTATACGGAATGGTTAAATTTAAAATATAATAAGTAATGATGCTGTTTTACTTATTTCATGATGGTGAAAATAAAGTTGGGAACATCATTAGTGTCTAGCGGGTGGCATGAAGGGTAGCGAGTTAGAGTGCGAGACAATGCGATTTTATATTTGTACTTTAAGGATCTAAGCCTCAGCTCTAAAATTGAAATGGAATTACAACTGTTCTAAGCTAGAAAATCCTTTTTTTCTGTAATTGTATCCTTAAAAGCCAGGAATGAACAGACACATAAATAATCGTCATTATAGCTGGCTGCATAAATCGACGGGTATTCAGAGATTAAATTATTTACTGTTTTTCCGTTTATCAGAAAATAACACAATTATCCGCCCTATAATAAGATAATAGAATGCGACACGAAAAAAGAAATGCGAAAACAAAAATATTGCTTCCTTCCCCTAGAGCCGTTTAAAAAAAAAAATCGGTAAAAAAGTAACGTTCTCGACTAAAGTTAAAACCTTTAAATCTACAGGGATTTTCTATCAGCATTCGCAACGAAATGCAAATACGCTAACACGATTCCCTGTATAAATAAAGATTTTTCTGCCAAGATAAACGCGGGACCAAGGTTTAAAAAGCTTTTATGTATGTGGGTGGATCGTGAACGTTGAAAGTGGATGTGTACAGTAAAATGAAAAACACTTTAAAAAGGATTTCTTTGTAAATAATATTATTGGAACAGAAATAAATAAAATTCTCGTCTTATGGAAATATGTTCCCTCTAAACACAACTATGCACTTACCCCTTCACATGGGCGACTTGTCGTCAGCTGCTTAACACATCCCTCGACCAAGTGCTTCGCGTTTCCGTTGTGCCGAAAAGAGGCGCAGCTCTTTTCGCTCCTCATCGGTGAGCGAATGACAGTATCGAACCTGTGAAAATTATTCATTTGTTACTTTTTGATGAGAATTTTTTGTTGGGAAATTGATATTTCTTATGCAAATGAGCTAAATTTCCTCATAAAAATTTATATTTAATTTTAACACGACCCCATAACACCCTACTTTTGATATTTTTCATATTCTGCGTCATACTACCACCGATGTCGGAGTACATAAACGAATTATGCAAATTTTAATCCTTGTTTGCTTATGGTTAATCAAGTGTGAAATAACTGTGGGAAGATAATAAAGCCACCCTTATACAATGCGATAATTCATGTATAATAAATCAAATGAATTTGCCATGAATTCAATAAAAGTTTGAATAAATTTAACAGGAAAAAATCGAAAGAGAAATGTTGCTGTTGGCGATGAAAAGCAAGCTCCTTGTAGTAGTATATACAATAAGCGTTTTCATTTTCATGGTAGAATAGTTCCACGACCATAGTTTCCTTCGGATTCAGAAAATTGTCCGAAGGGCTGGCAATAATTTTTCTTTTTAATAAAATCGACAGTCGATTCAATCGTTACATTTTTCAAATTACAAAATCAACAGACTGTCAAAGATTTGTGTGGTTGAAACTGTAAAGAAAAATGATCAATTTCTTGAAAGTTTTGTTTGCCAAGTACTACCGGTACAAGTTTGGTTATTATCTATTATTCTAGTTCAATGAACGAGCGCCATATCGTCAAATAACTTGATATAAATTGAAGTCTAATCCATTTAATATTTATTAAGCCTCCCATATACGCTACTTTTTTCAATTTCAACTAACAACAAATCTCGCTTCTTTGATTGATCGCCAAAATTAATGTTACATGCTGTCACGCATCGAACATCAGTTAATAAGAAGTTTTACATTCATAGCCATGTCCCGAACACTCAAGAATATGTGGATAACAATCGAAAAGTATCAATAAATCTTTGATATTATTATAAATATGATGTCTATTTCCAGCTTAATAACATCGAAGAAATCTGGCTAGTTTTGTTATTCAGATATCGTACAATAGCGCATCCCAGACCACTTTTTGCGTTAGCGTGTAGGTAACATAAATCACGCGCTTATTTTCTTATTACACGAATAACATACATAAGTATATATAAGATAATGTATTATGCTCCCTAAGATGATTTTATATCCTCCATTCCCAAGAAAATTGTCAATCTATCCAGCAAATGGTTAAACCGCCATAATAATAAAAAGGAGGAAAATATACAATTTTCTATGCAAATTTATTCTACTTAAAATGTGTGTATTACCTCATTATCGTGGGGTGGAAGCTGCTGTAACAGTTGTCTAACACGATACTTCTCCCCAGCAGAGTTTACGTATGGTATTTTATCTTCGGGTATTTGTGAGAAATAGAGATGAACCTGAAACAAACAGAAAAAAAGATGTTTTCGTTAGAGGCATAGGCTGTGAACAGTAATATATGATGTGTTCGTGAGCAATATATGTATGGCAATGTGCGGGCAATTTATCATTCCGGTGACATAACAACGTGCCACCTAAATTTTGTTGTTGTTTATTTACGAAAATATTATTTTAATAAATGAGATGAAATTGCCATTCAGTTATCCTAAACAGTAAACCAACCAACCGATGCAAGAAGAAGACGTAAAAAAGATAAAATGTTAAAAGCTAAATCGTAAGCAAATGAGAACAAAAAAAAATCCGATCCCAGACTACCGTTCGTACAGTAGCTACAAAACCTCTTATAAAACACAATGGAAATTATGGTTTTATTATCGTGACCTTTAAGATCTTATTTTATTATTATTTTCCAAACATCTTACCGGTGTAATATGCATTCCTTTTTGCAGAGAATATTTGCACATAAAAAAAACTTTATCAAAACAAAGCTATGAGCACTTGCGTGAATTGAACCCATTTGCAAGAAGTTTTTTGTGATTTTTTTTTGCTCCATCCACAAAAGAAAGCAAAAAAAAAATCGTATTTTGTTGAATGTTGCATACACAACCGTTCCAATTAGTTAGTATGTCTATATGAAGACGCTTTTTAGAAGATTGAAGAAGATATTATGGAACGATATAGACCATTGTGCAATAAATCGATCTTGCTGATAGTTTATTTTATCCTCTTTGATAGCGTCTGTTCATGGTTACTTTCACAAGAATTCACAAAGGGAAACGAAAGAACGATATAACGATAAATCAATTTTTTTAATAGAACTGTTTGTTAGCAGTCGTAAGGTACATGCAGCTGCGACTCCAGTGAACAAAGGATCGTATCATTGATAAAGAAAAATCATTTGTATTTAGAAAAAGAAAATGAGAAAATTTGTTTCGATAACAGCATCAAATGAAAGCTTTACGAAGTCATTGAAGACTTTCTTTTCTTTTATTGCTGTCCTTTTACAGCCACTACTACTACAGTAGTTACTCCTACTGGATTCTCAAGCATCTTATTTGAATAGTTGAGTAGAAAAACTACGGCACAATAAACAATTTTTCGAGATGTAATTGGATAAATGCACTGGAGTGTGTGTAGTATTCAAAATTTCATCTCACAAAATTATCCATCTTTAAAGGAACAAAGAGATTGCTTCTTCATCTGGCATCTGTGACTCTTTTCAGCAGTAAATTGTAAAAGTTATGGAAAATTGTCTTTAGTCTACACTATAATCGAATGAAAGATTTTTTTTCCCCAATTATACTCGGAATCCTTATCGTTGTCTATTGTAATGTCATGAACGCATTTTAACTTGTTCAGCCTGAGAGTCCATTTCGACAAAATAATGAACAAACTAATGCCGAAAGTAGGATATTACGATATATAATTGACTGCAAAAAAAACCTCTTCAGTTAGACCAGCCATATTGTCTGTACAAAAATATGCAAACAAAAGTTTTGTTTTTCTGTGTGCATGATTTTCTCACATTATTTCCATACGATCGTTGGAAGCGACACGATAAAAAAAATACAGAGAATTTTCAGTAGATTGCAATCAAAGTACATTATTAACTAACTAACTGGATGAATGAATATTATTTCAATTCATATTTTATAAATAATATATACCTTTTGTGGTGTGTAACGAAAATATCATTTGGTTGAGCATATAATTCATTGTTGAAAAATACAAATGGCATTTGTACAAATTAACTGGAGGCACCATAAACATGTCTGCGTACATGTATACTCTGTGAGCAGTGAGCATACATATCGCTGGAAGTTGGAAATCGATAAGAAAAATGTGTACAGACCTAGCTACAATATTTATTGCAAACTGACATGTTACAATATGGTTAGTTGGTGCTTTCGGTGTTATTATTAAATATGAGATGAAAATCGATTATTTTGCATAAATATAATTTTGAAATTTATGCTCTTTGGGTGGAGAAAATGTTGTTACTAATTGTCGTTAATAATGTGTCATGTCGGTGCTTTTTTAACCAGACAATCGAAGAGCTATTACACGTTTATGCATTCATAAAGAGAAATTTTCGTCTGGCTTATGTGGCAAGTTTGAAACAACTTTTTGAGAAGTAAAACACGATTCTGAAGTAAGTTGTTGGTGACATGAATTGTTTTAGCTGAAGAGCACCTGAAAGTTTTTAGAACAAAGACACAGAAATGTTATCACATGTTGAGTTAACAACAACTCACAACTGTACATGATGTGAGAGCATTCAGCATTTCAAAAGTTTTCGACACGATACACTTCAATCAAAATTAAAATCGCATTTGGCATTTACCTTGGTATACCAAGAGAACGAAGGGAATGCAAAATATACATAAATTTTATCCAGAAGCAACAAAATAATGTTTTTATTTGGCATTCCCTTTCCTCTCGGTACATCCATGAAGCATTAATCTATACTAGCTACAAAGTTCTCAACTTCACAGCGAAACTTGTTTGCTGCTACAACGTACGTATCTTAAAAGCCCTGCGGTATTTTTGAGCGCAAATTATAATGCATAAATATAAACAACACTCTATCCTTACAAAACAGCCATACATTACACTACAGCGATAATTATCATTGAAATTAGCAATTAGATGGTCTGAGTAGATACCACAAAATGTACCGAAATCTCAAATTATCGTGTGTGCTTAATACCCTTGGATACAGTTTGTGCTTAATATATTGATACCATTTCTAACTCGGTTAAAATGGGCTATCGTTTTATCTCCCAGCTTTATGTTTCACCTATAATTATATACTGCCAGTGTTGTCTGTGTAAGTGTATCGAAGAAAATAGAAAATAGAATGGAAAATGATACATGGACAACGAGCCCCATAATATCAATTGTAATTAATTACCAATAAATCGGTATTGGGACTGTGAAAGACGACGGTAGAGAATCATTTCGGGAAAATTGTTATTTATGATTGAGTTTACAGTACCAATGGGACAATTTCACCGAGCCAATGAATTAAGATCTGTATACGGTTTAACAACATTGTACTACATATGTCATACTGTGACAATTTTAGTGGGTCGTGTTTGATGCATGGTGTGGCCGGCCATAGTCATCCATAAATTTTAGTAATTGAGATTTTGTAATGTTTCGTTTCATATTCCATTAACTAGATAAATTGAATAGTTGGATTTGGCGTAATATGGTCATTATAGATCATAAAAAGAAGAAGGAACCGCAGCGAGATTTTCAGATACGTTTTACCTCATAAATATGAGCAAAAATGACTCAGAAAGGTTCATCAAACCAAAAACGTTTCTGAATTTATAAAGTCAAGAAGCTGCCACTTTTTTCCCACGAACTTCAAAACCGCCTGTAGATCTGGAATAACCGGCTGATTGATTCTTTTAAATCTCATGTGCTACGGTCAAAAGAACTATTGTGTCGCTGTGACGTATTCAATCGAAATTCCAATATATTATTCACATACCGCACTCCGATTCAAATTTTTTTCCAAGTCCCCGCCATACACACTGACACAAAGACACATTATCTATGGTATATCAATTAATGAAATGTTGTAATGATCATTAATCTCCGATACTCTCTCAATTCATCATTTAAATCATCCGTACAATACATTCAAATGTTCAAATAAATAGACATAAAGCATACATTATGCATTCTGACTATGATTAATGATTATGATTAAGTGTGGATTAAGACAACAATGACTGATTTTGCAATCAAAATTAGACAACCATAGTTACCAACTACCTACTTAATATATATGACTGTATTACCGTGTGCGGAGCTTTGGACGAAAATAAATATAATTTTAGCTTCGATGATAGATCGTTTGATGTTGTAATTTACAATGCGTTGAGTAGTGAGAATAGACACGACGAATGTAAAATTTCTAAGCATTCAACTTGCCTGGCAACCTATAAAGTATAGTTCGACGTTTGAACATAATTTTGTTTTGTGGTGAATAAATTCTTCAACGTCCGAGAGAGCGAAAAATTTCCCAATTGATTTGATCTGGTTTTGGTTCATGCGGCGATGAATAATCACTCATTGCTTTAATGGAAGCGAATGATTTAGCGATGTCTAGTAAACATTGTCATAGCTTTAATTTTCCAAAAACAATTACCACAAACCATTTTTAGTGCAGACGTTCATTTAATTAAAACGAAGAATGCAAAAATTTACGGTCCTAACTCATCTGCAAGCTTATGGAATAAACTGTGACCACAAAAAACCAATCGAAGCGATTAAAGTTAACTCGAAAGCGAACCATATGCAAAGCATACATAACAATATTCGGTTGGTGTAAAATTCATTCAAGGATTTAGTGTTACACAAGAAAAAACCGACACCATAAAATCGAGAATATCGTTTTTGCCGAAGTGGTAAAATGCAAAACGTTTAGTCTGTTACAGTCTCCGCACTTTCCATATGATAATTTTTAGTGCTCACTTCACATGTGTGGTATATGGTATATGTCCTCAATACCATTATAAGCAAACTGGCCGTCGGGTATCGTAAATTGTAATTTTGGACATTATCTACACTGGAAACCAGCAAAATATTTCCAGATGACCATAAATGCCAAACGAAATTGTGCAAAGGGTACAATGAATGAGCTTTTTTATTGTTTTATTAAAGCTTATAAAACTGAAATATGTGGCTTATGAGAAGACTTGAAGATTTAAAGAGTGGTTTTTCGGTTCATTTTCAAAACATGACTGCTCACTTTCCCGTATTTAATACAAGATTGCAACATTTTGATAAAAGTAAAAATAAGTTCAAGTATTTTTATTGCATACGACGACGAGCAATGCCTGAAGGAACACTTTACTTAAGCTTCATGAACATCAGCAATGAAACAAATTTATGTGCATTGATAAAATGTGCTTGAAGACAATACCCTCTTTTGTATTAACGTAAAATAGCTCTAGCTGGTATAAGAACAAACCCCCCAAAAAAACAATGCATTGGCAAGCTTACCACGACACCGTTATGATACCCTCTTGAACACTTTTGGTTTTTGTGAACATAACGATAAATAGCATGCGATAAAGGTAAAAAGAAATTCGATAAATCTTCGTAAATTGTACAATATACGTGTCGCCTCTCACTGTGTTTATAATAGAAAGTCTACAGTCAACTAATACAGATCTACTAATGAAACTCAGTAGATGTGTCTTCGGCCAAGGCCGGGAATATTATGATTTATTGACGCATTGTACATGGTATATATAGGCTGGATCACAGGCTACTTGATGCTTGACAATTCAATGGCAAACTGTGATCACCACAGATACTTCCCCCTTTGAAGAAATTTTGTTGGTCCAAGTCGATCGTCTGTGTCACGTGGATTTGGGACGAGATTTCACAGCAGGACCATAACTTGTGTTTGGATAGGGATTTGATGTGGTGGATTGGTTGGAGCCACGGATGTTCGGGTTTGAGTGATTTCTGAAGTCGCTTGCTTGTCGAGTTGTGTGTCAAAAACCATTTGAATGTTGGTATCCGGTGTATGACGTGAGGTACTTTGAAAATTTTGAATCTGTTTCATAGCGGTAGGATCCATAAGGTTACCTAATAGCTGTGAAAACAGTTGGTTTTTCGAAAGTTTTGTTGCTTTGAAATTTTGTGTCTTGATTAGATTGGTGACAATCTAATAAGATTTGATTCGAGAATTCATTATATCGAATTTTGGATCTGTTTAAATTTGGGTTTAATTTTGAAACAGATTATCTCGAAAATGATTTTATTTCGGATGAAGATGAATTTTCTCCGATGTTGGAAGATTGGTTATGTTTCCAACTCTTTATTTAATTTCAAATTAATTCAGATTAAGAGATCGTACAACCTCATAATTTCGTGAAATGACATTGTCCACGGCTTTACCCGGAAAATGACAAGATGTCATTCATTTAACTGCTATTTTTACAGTTTTTAATGGGCGAAAAATGAAGTGTTGTTGTCTTAAGTCTGATAGACGGTGTTTGGTGCTTGTCTCATTCTACGTGGAATGTTATTTGAATATATGACAGCACGAAACATTCCGGAATAATTTTAATTTTTTAAATTTTATTCCAATTGTTGTGGAGCTTTTTTACTGCCATTTAATTTGCAGGAATACGCACTGCACGAAATGTACTTATATTAGATGGTTATAGCTGTCTGTGGTAGCAGACTTTAGGCAGTATAATTGTCATGTACATTTCGACTGATATTATATATGTGACTCATTGAACGGTTGTATGTACGTTTGTACGATTCTACGGTCAATGAGTTTTAACCTATTGGCGCCGGTTTAGTGGTTTAATATCAGATTTTGTAATTTATGTCATTCGTGAACTTGAATTTGTTGTGTGTCAATTCAAGGGTGTTGAATTTATACACGATGACTTTTTATTCTTTACGTTCTATGATGGTAAGAACTTGTGAAACTAGTTTACATGGAAAAAGGATGTGTTATCGCACAATGGATAACTCATTGGATCAATTTTCATGTATCAAGTATTTTCGATTACAACTTTAAGAAACAAAAAGTTTCAATCCTCGACACGCTTCGGTTTTGCTTAAACGGTTCCGTCGTTTATGAGTTAATCACGAAAGATTATTCTCAAGACGGATAGGCGTAGAGCTTAATTTTCGAAACGCTGAGCCGGGTGATTGGACTAATTTAGAATTAGCGATTGTTGCAAATCGTTCTATAATTGTAATGAGGGAATACTTGATTCTTTGGTGTTTGTCAGAAGAATTTTTTGGATGTTTTTTTCCGAAAAATTGTTTTTAATTTTGAAGTGTTGAATAGACTACGCCAAAATGATTTTTTTTCTCATTTTTTTTACATAAAGCAGCTAAAAATTGAAAATAAAGATACCCGTGTCTCGTCTTTTGACGAAAAAACTTGAAACCGGAAAGATTTTTCACTTTATAAATTCCTGAAATATGTGATTTGCGCCATTTTCCACCCAAATTCCACATAAGGTCTTAAGTTTGCCACTTTGCAATTACAGTAGTATGAGTAGTATTGTTCACTCAGTTCATCCAGTTTTGACTGATTCACTGAATTTTGTTTTGATGAAATGTCAAATCGGGACAGTAAATTTTAAATCTCAAACAAGTTTGTGTCGAAAATTTGTAGTATTTCGCGTAAAACAAAGTGATACAGTTTAAATTTCGCACAGAAAATAGTTCCGAGTGTGCTCATGCTAGTGTCTTAAACAGAATTTAGGACAAATTCTCCGAAATAATTTTAAAGACAAATTAATTTGGTCAAACATTGTGGGTGTTGTGAAAATTTCATTTTTAAAAGTAATTTGGTGTGAATTGTGCCATTCAGTGTTCAATTCCTTAATTTTATGTGCCTAGAAATTGCCTGCAATGCGTTTCGTGCTAATTCAGTCGGTAAAATGTGAAGAAAACATACAAAAATATGTTTCCATTCAGGTAAACAAAATTCTTGACATGTCTGTTGTGAAGATAGTCGTAAGTGACACCACAAAACTGAATTTTTTTTGTCCGTTAATTTAAAAAATGATTTTTTTGGCGGAAATGCTTTTATTTGAATGTGTGCATGATTCCGGTAAAATAAAATAGTGATAAAGTCACCACTATTGATGACCTTTAAAATGGCATCATTGGTTAAATATGATTGGCATAGTCTATTATTCTTTGAAACTTTTTTTAGAGTTTTGTACGAGAAACGAAAAGACCTTATCTTTTTCACAGTGATGCAACGCACCCATTTTGAGGTGGACATCCCAACCGCGTAATCGAGGTTGGTGGAAAGTGTCGTTGATAAGTTTCGATGTATCGTTTTTCGTGAATAATTCTCAGGAAATGGTTTCCTCTGATCAAACTATTTAGTTTCACTAAACGTTGATTTATAATTTTTATGAAATTGGTTGTTTAACCATATTTCTAGGCCAAAAAATTTTATTTTTGGTTGACTGTAGTTCTTGTAACTAGATGTTATAGTTACGGTAGTTTGTCGACAACATTTTAGCCAAAATATTTGTGCTAAAACTAAGTCTTAAATCTAAATTTACTTTTTGAGCTTAACTAGTGGATTAACCTAGTTTTTATGCTTAAAAGTACAATTTGTTACTAAATTTTGAATTGGTTTTCATAATTGAAAAACACAATTTTAGGATGTTGTCGACCGAAGTATAGATCTTATAACTTCGTTATATTTTGACGACTGTAGTGCTCGTGTGGGCATTCTTATTTATTATTGTTACAGTCCACTGAACGTTTGTTACGGACAGTGCAAATTGGTTTATTGTGCCAATTTGGTCTTTAATTTTTGATTTCATTGCTATTTATAGCTGAAATTATTAGACTTTGTTCAGAGGTATTTTAACGTGAACTTGAGTCGGGGTCACCAATTATATGGGAGCTAATCTCAACCATATAGAAAGTCTACAGTCAACTAATACAGATCTACTAATGAAACTCAGTAGATGTGTCTTCGGCCAAGGCCGGGAATATTATGATTTATTGACGCATTGTACATGGTATATATAGGCTGGATCACAGGCTACTTGATGCTTGACAATTCAATGGCAAACTGTGATCACCACAATACCACCAAAATATAAAAAACAAAAATGTATAGTACGTAGGTACAACTACGATAAGAGAGACTAATAAACTATGTGGTAAACCATGTCACATACATTAGTGTTGAAGAAGATTTTATCTCAGAATACTTTGTAATTAAAATTAGCCAATTAATTTGTTGAGATTGTAATTTGAAGTGGAGCATTTGAATTGCAGTGGTTTTGAGCACGCGTTCAATATTTTGCGATATGCTGGACAAAAATAGTTTTAGATACAGAAAGGATCGAATGAAACACATTTATTATTTCTAACACTTTGTGACCTCTCTATATCCTCGTTATCCGCAAGATTATACGACTATTAAGAGCTATTCATTTATCTAAATGTTATGGTTGCTTTCTATAACATAGCAACGCGATTTATTACATGACCATTCTGAAAGCACAATATTCACCAATAACAACATATCAATAGTCACCCTCATAACATTCAACCCGAACCAGAGCATTAATTCGTCGCATAAAACCCCGACCATAATTCAATTGTATCCTAACAAAGAATACCAAAGTTCTATACAAACAGTACAACCCACCAAAAAAGAATGAAAGAAAATGATATTACATTCCGGCACTAGTTTTATTAGCCATTTTAGTACACACGGAAAAACCAACCCCAGCCACACAGATTCATTCGTTATCATAAAAATAATCGCCAGATTCAATTAGGTTCGAACACACGTGGTCATTTTAAGTATGAATTATTCGGCTTGTGTCTGTGGGAAAGTGTGGCGAATTTTTTTTCCCTCGTCCTGAGTAGCGAAATCTACTTATATTTTCGTATTAAAATAATAAACATCAAAGCAGAGACGGAGATATGCTAGCGTTGACATTAAAATGGTTGGGGGTGAATCGAACGTGTTCGGAAAATATAATTGAATCATACGATGTAAGAAAAAGTAATGGCAAAAATGGAGAGTTATGTGCAAACGTATAATTACGTACAGTTATTGCAGTCACAACAGCACAACGCTTAGAATGTGTAGAATAAACTCTAATAACGAAGAACGAAAAAAATATCTTACTTGATCCGGTCGTAATCCAGGAGGTACCCATGTATACTCTTCCAGTGCACATCCACTGTCATCGTCCGACTGTGAATGTCTCTGTTGTACGTCCAGCTGATGTGCACCGCCGATGAGATTTTGTTGATAGCTCGGATGAAATATTTGGGACTGAAACGATGACGATGGTTTCGATGGAATGTTTGGCTTTTGCGATGTTATCGGACAATTGGGTAAACGTTCGGTTGCTGGGGGTAATGAACTGGAAGATGGCTGATAAGAAAGCGTTTGATGTTGGTAATGCTGATGCGGAGGTTGTGTATGATGCAAAGTTGGTTGCGGAGTTGATGGCAACGATGATGTTGTCGATGATGGAATGACTCCGTGATGTGATTTTGATGGAGACGGCATTTGGTGGGGATAAGACATTGGCAATGATCGTCTTACGGGCCTGGAAAATAAGTGGAAAAAACGGATGTCGTTATTGAACGTCTTCTTTTTATAAAAATCAAAAACTCTGAAAATAAAATTTATCGAGGAGAATGCAGCATGAGCATGATGTAGTAAATTGAAATATTTTTTTACAAAACAAAATAAAATATTGGAAAAGCATGATAGCCATAATTCATTGTAAATTTATAAATTTTAATATTGCGAATCCTGCTAAATCCAACTGCAATATAATCAGAATATTAACGACTCCTGGTATTTTATTTACATTGGTATGTGGTGTACAGCAAAATATGATAAATTGACAAAATATGAATTCCCAGCATTCATTCGATTATTATACATTTTGTAAGTTTGTTTTTATCGATTTTTCATTGAAAAATGTTACACAGAAAAAATAGTCGAGCATGAAATTTATAAATTTGATGCATATAAAATGAAAATGTAAATCGAGGCTTAAATATACATTTTTCATACTGTGCAAATACCATGGTTATTATAACATTCATAACATTCACGTAATAGATTTTCGCTAATACGCTGGATTTCAAAATCTGCATACTGTTTTCATTGGACCAGCAACCGAAATATTAAATGGAATTTATATTCTTTAAATGTGAAGTCCATAGCAAGGACTTGAATGACTGGCCTTAAATGTAGAACTAATTAGACTAATGAATTTTCAAGCAATTAATGATGAAATAAAAGAAGAAAAATATTGTTCTGGACGAGGTCTAGTTCATTCCTCGCATCAACTGTCTGAGGGAGACAGGACCATTCCCGTGGAATGTGTACAATCGAAAAAAAACCTCTAAACTCCTTTTTTTTACTATACGTGTATAGAAAAATATAATACAGCTAAATGAAGTATATAACTCGAAATGTACTACCACTCGGTCAAGCTCTCGTGTACGTACACGTCTCGTTATATACTTCATGTAGCTGTAACATACTATTATCAGATTCAATCCATCCTAAGCCAATCGAAAAGAAATTGAATGATGATTTAGGCTTGGTAATGAAACAAAAAATAACAGGTGTAGGGGTAGAAGATAGTACAAATGTATTTTGGCTGTAAAAGTTCCCACGAAAATACTTTTTACTTCTTGGTTTTTTTCCACTCAATGGTCATCAACACCGTTGTCTTGTCTTGATCGATTAGAATTCATTATCAGGTAATTAAACCCTTTACAATCAATCAACCGGTTAATTGTTATCATAAAAGTAAACATTCAATTATAGAACGAAGCGTAGTTTCACATAAAATATTCTCATATCAATTCAAATGTGTTTATTTTGCACGCAGACCGACTCAACTCGAATTAACACATTTATTCCAACCAGCACCAATGAAATTCCATATCGACAATCTAATTTGTTTTTTGTTATTTGTTGCACACCGTACAACTGTTGTTATTATTCAATTTACGGTGCTGGGTGCTATTATGTGAACTGTGAACGGTTTGGTTTTGTGTTTTAAGTTGACTATAAATGACTGATGGACATCGGTTCATGTTCCATTAAAGAATCAACGTTCTAACTAACAAGAATATAATACAAAGTTTGTATCTTATCTGAGTTCTAGTTGTGTCAGAAAGTGAATTTCATAAAAATGGTTTGCAAAGGTTGTGGAACAAGTGAGTTTATTTTCTCTGGAACGATGAATTCGAATTTTAAATAACTTAAAAATTTCTTGATGTAGATTGTCAATGCACATCCACAAAGTGTGGCACTGGATGCAAGTGTGATGCTCAGTGCAATTGCCCGTGCAAGACACAAGAAAAAGGAAAGGAAGGATGCTGCAACTGAAATTTGATCACTGTCGCTTATCACAGTGTCCACTCCAATAACTTCTGTATTATGTAACCGTAATAAAAATCAATTAGAAGAAGCAAAGTCAGTTTTTTGTGTATACGGTAGAAACACACTAATAATCATCGCAAAAGGAATTTTAACCATGCAAAGTACAAAGTGGAAAATTTTTTGTAACGAATTACAAATGCATAATCCGACAGAAGTGGCTATAAAATGATAACTTCGTCGTTCAGCCACTGATATTTAGTTCTACATTAGAATATTTTATTTTACCGAAAGATGTTTCTGCCTACTTGTAGAAACTTGTTTTCTAATCTTGAAAACCAAGCCAAAGGACAGATCAAAGTATAAATTTTTGAATTGCATGAGTCACAATCGACTTTAGCATCAGTAATATTTTTGATGAGGAACGCATATTTCCATTGAGTATACCTTTTAATTATCGAAAACCCGTTAAACCTTGAAATTGATACTGGGAAATCTAAGATTCCGGTACATAAAACTAAATTATCGTTCTATAAATTCTCAAAAATGTTCTGGTTTAACATCAGCTAAAGTTTACTCGCATTTAATATTTAATACCGATGCGAATGCAATTCGATTTCACGTGTGAGTTTTTTCTTCGTCTTTTTGTTGCGTACTCTTGCATTTAAAACCGTTTTCTTTTCGCACAAATTGAAATTTATGTTCTTCAACCAGTACATTTCGATCCTGTTTTTTATAAAATTACGTAAATCAATCCACACCATCATTATGAATGTATTTAATTGCATCAAATGAGTGATTTTATTTCTTTGCTCTGGTTTGTTATCTTATCGCAAACTTTTTAACTGAACATTGAGTGAGTATAATTCTGTTTGTAAATAACACAGAAAAGAGTCTCACAATTCTCTCGCGTAATCTGTCGAATTCAACAGAGAAAAATGCCGCCACTAAGAAATTCTTCGTAATTCATTCGATTTTAATTTGTATATTTATATCGCAATGATATCTTGGAACTGAATTTTGTAGAATGTAAAGTGATTTCGAGCTCTTCGTTTTATAGTTTTTGAATTGGATGAAGTGAAGGCAATATATTTTAACATTTGAACAGTTCAAAAGCTATTAATTTCGAATTTGTTCACTTAATCTTCTTAAGATTTCTTTTTCGCAGAAAGCAATGATTTTTACTCCTACGCTGTTCCAAGTGTTTTATCGAAAGCTAATATGTAGAATGTAAACTTGGTTGTAGATATCTAAAAGTGGTTTTTAACCTGTCACATACGGCTATTCATCTGTTATCGATAACGACGACAAAAGTAATGACAAGCTCTGGGTAATATAGTCATATATACGTAAAGTAAAATGCATGTTAAAACATTGAAGTACAAGATTTGAAATCAACAGATTAAAAGCACTTTGATCGATGGAAGTAATAGACCCGATAAAAATAACGGTCATATGCTTGCCGTCTGTAACATGTTAAAACTCTCATAATTTCACCAACTGATAAAAATTATAATAATTTAATAAGGAGATGGTTTGACTTAGCAGAGAACTGTTTCGTGTTTCATCGACAACATATGCCACTGGTATATAAACACCATTCTTTCATTCATAAAATTTGATGATATGGGCAGGTGGACTTCCAAGAGGCCGCCCGTCTACTATCTCTTAAAAATAAACGAAAATAGGAGGCACGCTTTTTTGTTGATAACACAATCGACAAAAAAAAACATCTGAGAAACCGTATTGAGCTATCAGCTATACATCCATACTTTTAATACTTATACGTTCGTCCACACATAAGCGATATTAACGAAAACAATAACAATGCGAGAAACTTTCTTTTCGTATAGTGAACACTGGCTGAACAGATCTCAGAATGTTTTCGTTGTAAGGAACGAGACTTACAAATAAGAATTTCCGTTAACATTTTATGTGAAAGAGTGTGTGTTTATACACCATGCAGTCGAAGTGTTGTGCCTTCAATAAAGGCCCTTCATATATAGAAACAAAAAAATAATCTTATCTTTTCATGGTCTGTTGTGTTCACATTCATAATATCAAAAACATACTCTTCCATTAATAATCAGTGTGTAGTGTATACCTTCACTTATGTTCATAATCGTCCGATCGTTGCGTTCGATGTTACTCGCGTTTACTTTCGTTTAACGAATTTTTTTTTGGTATTTCTATTAGTTCTCTCAAGTGTTTCCCTGTTGTGAGTTCGATGTGTGCTCAATTTAAATTAATTTAAACAACAGAAAAAACACATCGAGGTTGCTATATATATGTCAATATTATCTGTGATCGAAAACATAAAATCATTGTGTCGCGCGGAATTAAAGAAAATTCTTACTGAAAATGTACACGAATTGTCTGAAAAGAAATGCAAATTTTGTCTTACGTACAAGTGTTCGATCATATCAAAGTGAACAAGGTGTTTATGGATACAGAAAGAAGCCAAAAGTCAGCTATGAAGGTTTGTTTATGTTAAATATTGAATTTCATTTTAGAAAATTTAATGGGAATATAGTGAGATCCACTATAAAGAAATATTATTGATGAGATGATCATTAAGTCGCACGTATTCATTTTTATATAGAGTTACTTAATACTTCGTAAAGGTACTGTATCCGAGGAGATTCAGAAGTAACATATCTTTCTGTGATAAGTTATTTATAGAAACAATCTCTTACTGTAAGATAGTGTCTTCTAGCTGATTAGATTAAGAATATTAAAATGTTACCTCAATGTTGACAACTGTACATTAATTACCAATAAATAAAAACAGTTCCACAAGACATTCTTGAGGCGAGACAACGAAACAGCAATACATATCGATGGGTAGAAGCATACCGAAAACACAGTCACAGATTGGCAAACATCAATTCAATTTCGTATCAACCGATTGAAAGGTTTGCAATCAAACATAGATTAATTATTCGTATACAAATACAATGTACCCGGCTACATAATCGTATGAATTAGTTACATTCCAGAACTACAGCCAGCACATTATGGCCTCAATTACAGTGATAATGTCAATCTCAAAGGAATACTGACCACAACTGAAACCGAATCTTCAATTAAACACATCGAAAATCACCTGAAGCAAACCTACTGTGGTTCGGTGGGCGCTGAATTTTCTTATGTGGAATGCGAATATGAAAAGGAATGGCTCACAGAAAACTACGAACGAATAATGAGCGAAACTGTTCCGAAGGAAACGCAAATCGAAATTGCTGCACTATTGTTAAAATCACAGGCTTGGGACAATTTTTTAGCCACTAAATTTTCGACGGTTAAACGATACGGAGCAGAGGGTGCCGAATCGATGATGGCTTTCTTCAGAGAACTATTCATGTTGTCCGTCGATGATGGTATCAGTCATATTGTTTTGGGTATGCCGCATAGAGGGAGACTGAATTTATTGACGACAATGTTGAACACTAGACCGGCAAAGATTTTTAATAAATTTAGAGGAAATCCAGAATTTCCGAGTGATGCGAAAGCCATGTGCGACATAGCTAGTCATTTTCGTGAGTCGATACACTTCAAGTATCGTTGTTCTTGCTAAACATTTTCTTCTTACGTTCAAGACACTTCTGACGACCTCACGTACAAGGGGAAAACGATACGCATTTCCACTTGCCATAATCCCTCGCATTTGGAAGTAAATATTTCATTTCGGTTAAAAGATCTTTTCAAATCTGATTTTGAATTGTTGTTCCCAGGCTGTAAATCCAGTTTCAATGGGAAAAGCTCGATCTAAACAACAAACGTGCCTGGAAGGCGGATATGGTAGTAATGCAGATGAAGAGTTTTCTAAAACCATTCTTAACGTGCAGGTAATTAAAAGCTGCACTTTGCATTGCAATTCGTTTTTAAACTGATCTTTCCAGCTACATGGTGACGCTGCATTTGCCGGTCAAGGTATTAACCAAGAAATGCTGATGATGGCTGGTACACCACATTTTGACGTAGGCGGTACAATTCATATGATCGTTAATAATCAAATTGGCTTTACAACACCAGCGGAGAGGGGGAAAACGAGCCGATACAATTCGGATTTAGCGAAAAGTATTCTAGCTCCCGTTTTTCATGTCAATGGCGACGATCCAGAGGTAAAATCAAATCAAGTGAAATATTTCGATATTTTTTGTCTAACTGTTCTGGACCACCAGAGCCTGTGTCGCATCACAAAATTGGCCTTTGAATATCAGCGAAAATTCCGGAAAGACATTTTCATAGATTTAAATTGCTTTCGTCGGTGGGGCCATAACGAGGTGGATGATCCGACGATTACAAACCCTTCGATGTATCAAATAATTCACTCGCGCAAGTAAATTATTCGAATAACCTTAAAATTGTGCCACCATTTACATTTAACTCCGATCAGGTCCGTCCCAGATCTTTATTCGGAAAAAATTGTTAACGAAAATGTGACGACCAGAGACCATTTGGTTGACGTTGTTAAAGAACATGTTGCATTTTTGAACTCCGAACTTTCTGCAACTGATTCATACAAACCAGAGGCGTATTATTTCAAGAAACAATGGTCTCACATACAACAGGCGTCCAGTTATGTAACCACATGGGATACTGGAATTGACTACAGTCTACTTCGTTACATTGGAGAGAAAAGTGTAACGATTCCAAAAGATTTTGTAAATATCCGTGTCATTGAATTACGAGATCTAGTCTAATTAACGTTCGATTTGCAGAACCTTCATCCACACCTACTCAAAACTCATGTGAATGCAAGAATAAAGAAATTGAATGAAGGCCAAAAGATTGACTTTGCTACAGCAGAAGCAATGGCAATGGGTGTGTTCTGCATTGTAAAAACTGAATGAAAATTGATTTTATTAAACCAGAACTATTTTAGGCAGCCTGATGTATCAAGGGTACAATGTTCGTATAAGTGGGGAAGATGTTGGTCGAGGCACATTCGCTCACCGACACGCAATGTTAGTGGATCAAAAACCAATGAAATGTTTATTCCTCTGAATGCCATGGAAGGTGGATTCGGTGGAAAATTGGAGGTAGCAAACAGTATCTTGTCTGAAGAAGCGGTTCTAGGCTTTGAATATGGAATGTCAATCGACAATCCTAATACGTGTTTCATCTGGGAAGCTCAATTCGGTGATTTCTTCAACGGAGCTCAGATAATATTCGATGCGTTCATCGCGAGTGGAGAGAGTACGAGTGCAATGTAGTACATTTAGTAATAATGTTGATAGCTCATTGATTTTTCTATTTAGCAAAGTGGATGTACTCGTCCGGACTGGTCATTCTATTGCCTCATGGATATGATGGGGCGGCATCGGAACATAGTTCCTGTCGCATTGAGCGATTCCTCCAAAAACTGACTCTAAGGAAACTCTTCCAGATGGAGACGATGTTAATATGCAAGGTTTGGATGGTTTAGATCACAGTTGAGGGATCAACCCGATCAAATTTATTGACTATTTTTATGTAAGTTATCAATGCCTACACACTGCCCGAATGTTCGGCT
>NW_023503553.1:0-17513 GCF_014529535.1 Bradysia coprophila | reverse complement strand
AGTAATTGCCACGGATTTCCATTTTTTTTTTTTTGAAATCGACGAGGAATTTAATTCCTAAGGTTAAGTTCGAAGATAGGCTAACACGGACGGGCGATGTGATCTCTATGATACTCGCAAAAGAATTTTTGTCTCGTCTGCTTGATAACACGAACTTGAGGATTTCCATTTTTTTTATCAAGAAATGAAATTCCTGATGTTAAGTTTCGTCTGCGAAGTAATTCTGTAATGTATTTCCAAAAAGATTTTTGAATCGAGAGGACTGAAATTTCTGAGGCTAGGGTTCGTTAATGGGAAAGTATTGGAAGTAATAATCCAGGAAGTCAGTGTTTCGAAAAGATTTTTTTTGAATTACTTAAGTTATCATTTTATAAAGGAATGAACAAAGTATGACAAACATTTTTAGAGTGTTTATTATCCGTCCATGACTTTCAGTCAAGATAATTATTTACGACCGAAGTAGAACTTAGCTAGGCTACAGAATGTTACAACCCAGTTTACGTTCTTATTACCATTCCTCCGAACCGATCGTTAGGATATTGTTAGGATATCGACACTAATATTAGTTTTAATACGTTTAATACGTTCACGAAAAATAAAAGCCATGTTTTTGTAATTGGCGCTCGAAAACTAATAGCCCCGTGGCGCTGAAAGCCTTAATCCGGCTCTGCTCATAATTCAGCAATTGCAACTTAAATTGTTACTTTACGACCACACTCACAAAAGACCATCGCTTGTTTCTGTGTCGTATGACTGTTGTTAACAGCAGGGTTGTACTGGCTATCAAGAGGCGCAAAGGACACTTAAATGCAAGACTAAGTCGAAAGAGGCGCAATGAAGAATGTTCAACCAAAAAGTGAAATAAGTAATCGGAATTGCCCGATTTCCCTATACGGCCTTTCAGTCCTGGTTGAGGTCGAGTTTTTAGAAGAGATTAACCTTAGAAGCAGCTCGTGCAGCGATTTGGTACAGTGAACGACATCTCAAATGTCTCACTGTCAAATTTTTCTGAGAATTTTATTGTGTCATTGCAAATTCACAATGACATTCTCTGAAAAAAATGACAGTGAGACATTTGAGATGTCGTTCACTGTATGAATTCAGAAGTTTATCTGTAACAATCAGGCAGCAAATGTTTGGCGGAAGAAAATTGCATTTTATTTCCAGGTGAGAAAATGTGTTTTTTCCCTTCGGGAACGAAACACTTACTTTCTCACCCCTGACGAAATTGCAGTGATTGGAATTTGTTCTTTTCTCCACTTGGTTAAAACATAACTGACCGATGTTGTACGATTTGCAAAATACTGTCAGGAGGTGACACTGTGTCGCAACATGGAATCTCTACTTTTCCTTTTTGAATATTCTCCCGACCTTTACTACCCAATCCACAGCTCAGTAAAATCAATTTGAATCGACCGCACCGTGCATACATAGGGTTAGTTCTAGTACAGAGTTGACGATTTTCTGACAACAGATGTCTTGCTCGTGTGCTCTAGTGACACCAGTGATACAGCTTTTACAAACTCAAAAACTTGTTGCGTGTCAGACCGAATCGAATTTATTTTGCAGACGCATATTGAACTACCAAATCGTGTGCAATGCAGACTGACGGGACAATTTTAGAGTTGCGAGCTCGGCTTGCAGAAGCTAAGACGCGTGGGGACAATTTTTGTCTGATAAATCGTGAGCTTAAACAAGATTTGACTGAACGGGCGAATTACATCAAATCGTTGGAATCCGACGAAAAAAGAATGGAAAAACAGCTGGAGTTGGCTGACGAGAAATATCGAGTGCTGTGGGCTGAGTTGTCTGAAGTAAAATTGACACTTCAAGGGAAAGAACACCAAGTGGATCATCTGAACAGTGAAGTTAGGAGTTTGACGACGAATTTGACTTTATTGAAGGATTCAAAAGAGGAACAGGATGTTGAAGTCAGCATGCTAAAGACCGCATTGGAACAATACAAAATGAAAATGGAAGAAAAAGAATCGAAGATCTCTCACCTGAATCTAAAAAACCAAATTCTGAAAAATCAACTGAAGGCTAAGACACAACGATTTCGAGAAACATTAGAGAATGAAAATCTGATCAAACAATTAAAGGAGAAGCTTGAGAGTTATCTCCTTCAAAAAAATCATTTTTGCAAAATTTGTGGTACTGCGAAGATTGTTATTCCAGTCAACGGAAGCTGGAGGAACTTGAGCGCATTCGACGAGACCACAATCAAATGCAAGAGGAAAACAGAGAGCTAACCGAACGGTTGTTGTTTTGTGAAGAAGAGAACAACCATCTCAAAAACAAAATAATGAGAGAAGGGGCGACTACGCAAAGAAACTTGGAATGCTTCAAAACGAGATTGAACGTGAAGTGTTGACTAACTGTAATCCAGTATCGCAAAAGAGACCAAGAGAATTTGCTGAAGGAAGCGCCGACTCAAATATACCAGTTCGAGATTTAGGAAACGATCGACCGTCAGCGACTACGAGTGAAAGTGGATCGTCTGTCTTTCGAACAGTTACTCCTGTTGCTGACATACACCCTGAGCCGGGTACGTCTGACAGTTCACATAGTAAGAAACCACGTTTAGCCAAACAGAACAAAAATGTGACAAAGAAATCGGCTGAAGGTGTGGCAACATCAGCATTTCGTACTCCTAATCCATTGAAAAAATTACGATCCGACCAGGTGTCAACTCCATCAGTACCGTCTCGAGTCACCACACGGTCAGCCGTTAGGAAGTATGCATTTTCGCAACTCGGTTCAATTTTCATTTAAATTCTGAATGTTACATTTGCAGTGATGTCAACTATTCTGATCCTATCAATATTATAGATAAAGAGAACAATGAGAATGACGAGAAGGATAGTGCCACAGGATACAGAAACGATATGTCACATGATGACTCTGTAGTGATTCCAAAGTAATTTATTGTTTGCTGTGATCGGTGTTAGTTCCTCAGTTTTAATTGTCTAATACTTTTGCAGTTCCAAGGGTGAAAAAACGATCATTGGTGAAAGACTGGTCGTCCTCGAGCAGATTGAAAGCCGAAGAAACTCTGCTGAAATTGAAACAAACCCTGACAAGTAAGTTATCGATATAAAAAATCATGTCCGGAGCGATAGCGGAGGACTTGACGCAGTCTAACTTCCAAAAAAAAGAACGAAGAATTTTTTTTGAGACGCGGCAACTATATATAGGCGAGAATTTAAGTTTCTTTCCTTTCGCCTGTATCACCACAAATCCTATTCTATCTTATTCGCGCTTCAAATACGAGCAAAACGAGCTATCACTCGACTATGTAACTTTAAAATTGCCGGAGATACATCGTTTTGAAATTGGTCACTTTTCATACAAAATACACCAAATTGACTTTTCCCAAACAATCAAAATCTTTCAACTTACTCTGTATGTTTCTATCTATCTATCTATCTATCGACGGTCGATCTCGGAAACTAGTCAGCCAATCTCCATGAAATTTTGCAGGAACCTCAGGGTGGGCATAAAAATGAAAATGTGATACGCCATTACCCAGGAAAAACCAGAATTTTGTTTTATTGGCTTTTATTGGTTTCTGAGTGAGGTTTTCGAGGGTCGGGAACGCGTTTTCGGCTGTAGCTTAGCTGTATTGAAACCTACAGAGGCGTGCGACCCATCAAATGAAAGGTATTCGTAACACGATTCGAACAAAAAAATAATTAAAAAAATCGGGGCAGATTCGTTTGAGCTAGAGTGATTAGAGTGACCAAATTTTGAGCTACTCGAGCGTAGGATGAAAGGACTAATATTTTTGCGATTATGAGAGATAGAGAGTTACTTTCTTCGGCAAAGTCTCAGAGTTTTACGAGTAGAACAGAGGAGCATATGTGAAAAATGTCGAAAGTTGGAAATGGGTGGGTCAATTGGGGTTTTGGAGATATTTCTTGAATGGTGGCAGATAGAGAGTTACTTTCGTCAAATTTTCGATTTTCGTCAAACTTTCTGAATTTCGTCAGATTTTGGAATTTCGTCAAATTTTCGATTTTCGTCAAATTTTCAAATTCTTCAAATTTTTGAATTTCGTCAAATTTCGTCAAATTTTCGAATTTCGTCAAATTTCATCAAATTTTCGAATTTCGTCAAATTTTCGAATTTCGTCAAATTTTCGAATTTCGTCAAATTTCGTCAAATTTTCGAATTTCGTCAAATTTTCGATTTTCGTAAAATTTTTGAATTAAAACTAAACTGTTATAAAAGCAGTGTTGACTACACTTCTAAAACGACTGATATCCCAACAAAAATCTCTTCGAGAAAAGTGTGACGCAGTCTTTGAAATACAATTTCTAAAATGAATGAAATCGCTAGAGTTGACGCTTTCAGCTTCGTTACGCAAAAATTAAATTTTACACCCAATTAGTTCAAACATGCTGGCTTAGGTTTTCTCATCATCTGCCAAATAATTTTTACAAAAAAAAATTTAGACTGGAAACAACCAAAATTTTACCAAAAAAATCTGCGTCGCATGTGGCAGATAAATTTTCTTGCTGGTCTGTTCCTGAACATCTGCCACTTTGCGACGCAGATTTTTTTGGTAAAATTTTGGTTGTTTCCAGTCTAAATTTTTTTTGTAAAAATTATTTGGCAGATGATGTGAAAACCTAAGCCAGCATGTTTGAACTAATTGGGTGTAAAATTTAATTTTTGCGTAACGAAGCTGAAAGCGTCAACTCTAGCGATATCATTCATTTTAGAAATTGTATTTCAAAGACTGCGTCACACTTTTCTCGAAGAGATTTTTGTTGGGTTTGTTTTTTCCCGATCCACGGATATTGGAAAATCATCGAGCATTTCCCGATGAATCTTCCGATTTTTCAGTTTAGATTTGACATTCCGCCTCATTTTCTAGAATTCATTCCCGATACTCATTTAACATTTCTTGTTCATAGACCTGATTCCGAACCGATTTTAGTTGATGACGACTCTGTCGCTGATAAAGAAAATGAAGATGGCAGATCGGAAAACAGCGAGAACGAATCACTGAGCGAGTAAGTACTTGAGTTCATTTAGCTGTTGTATCAACGATTTATTCAGTTTTAAATTGTTCCGTACGATGAATGTAGTTTCCTGAAACCATTAGACCAATATGTCACTCAGAATCAGACATCAAAGCCAGTAAGTAAGAAAATTTTTCGAGAAGAAAAACGTTTGCTCTCATCGCAGAAATAATGTCTCACCCGGATTCGTTGAAGCTCTTGTATATAATTGGGTGGCTAAATTTGACTATCTGATGTGTGGATGCTACGTTTGCGCCGTCAACATTGGCGAAACATTTTACACGCAGACATAAGGATTTCTGTACATATTTTATGTGAACTTTATCAACCGTTTCTTTTACCAATTAAACGTTTCCTATAAACTGAAAATGTGTCCAAATGATAAAATTGATCATCGAGTTTCGCTACAATTATTCTGCCCTAAAACGCATACAAACTCAGCACAAAAGAGATGCAAGATTTGGAGAGAGTAAACGATGCAAGGCAGCTAACATTTTTTCAAATCATTTTTTGCCGCAAAATCTATGAATTCCTTTGTTTTTCTATAAATAGGCCTATCTTACCTTTCTCACTACTGTCGCTGATCGCTACGCTTTTCACTACACTTTATAAAAGCAAACCTCATTCCATCTAGTGAAACGCTTCGCTTAAATTTACTAGGACTTGCGATTCTTTAGAGAATTTTGACCCCGGCAATACAACACTTAACCAAATAAAATTTAGACTTCTGGGCGCCGTCTCGAATTGATTTTGGACCAAAATTCACTTATCTATAGAAGATAAGTGAATCAAAATTCTAGAGTATTGATAGAGCTTTCGGAATCTGTTACTCTCGAAAGGGTCACAACTGTTGAGGAAGTATTTTAGAAACAAAAAAGAAGAATGGGGCAAAGCGAAGCGAGCAAAATAGTACATTTCGTACCTATGACTGAAAGTCTTTTTTAGCGTGTGAGAGGTTTCCAGACAGAGCCGAAGGCGAGGTCTGAAATCGAATACCCTAAAAAAGACTCTTAGTCCGTGGTACGAATAGTATTTTTCATATTCGACGGAGAAAAAGTGGAAGTCGCATTTTTCGAGTCCTTTGTCCGTTTTGTTGAATGAGTGAACCAGTTGAAAAACAGCTGAAGCAAACTTAGTCTGAAATTTGATTGCCTTTACTGTAGTCATAGTCACACGCCCGTGTGACCATATAAGCAGTGTGAATCTATGACTGGACAGTGGACCTGGACCAGCTGAAGCAAATTTGGACTACATTAACTGTAGTTTGTTTGTACAATTTGCTATAAGCATAGCACTGCTGCTAGCACGAACACTCATTTTTCCGACGTCAAATAGTATAATGAAGCAGAGCTGTGCTGTAAACGATATCAAGTCATGAGGTCGGTTTTTCAATGAAACTAGAGAGTAGGTATGGTTTAAGGTTCTGAATAAACAGCATGATTCTTTCATCCGCCTATTCTACCCTCTCATTGCTGTTTTTGTTATCGTTGGTCAAGGACATTCGCAAAAACCTTTAGAACAGTAAAAAGTGGCGCAGGTCTCTGTGTGAACTTCAAAAAATAAAATGTTTTCTTGTAATAGGACTTGCGTCACGGGCGCTATGCTAACCAGTCGTGCAATGGAAATACATTTAGAGGTTGAATAATTGCATTCCGTCGTTTCAAAAACAGATCATACAATTTCATAGTCTATGACTTTAATGATTTTGATTAAAATAAAAAATTGTCCGGATTGTTCGGTCCTTCGAAGCGCTTTTCCTTACATAAAAATTTGTGATTTTGCGAAACAAAACCCTAAATTCCCTACTCGCTCAAACAAAACGAATCGACTGCTGATGAACGATGTACAATATCTCACCGAATCAAATGTGTTGCTCTCTAACAATATGAATACCTAAAACAGCATAATAATATGCATCGATAGATGTTACAAGATAAAGAAAATGCACGAGCGCTTACTTCATTTCATGCATTTAATCGCAAGCAAGCTATAAATAATTGAAAATATTTGATTTCTCTTCCATGACATATGAATTAGTATAAATATTAGCGAATTTAATTTATGTAGAAGGTAAAGTGAATACAGACACACCATACACACGCACGGCAGGCATTTCATTTTCAATGCATAATCGTTTAATTACAGAACCCATTCATTAAAATTCTATTGACTTTACGATGATTGGAAATTTTAGATTTTTTGTTCGCCTTTTTTTGCCAACTGAACGAGCAAAAACGTCTCATTTGTTTGAACGAACTTTAGCATTTTAATCCGTCGTCAGTGTCGTACAGTGCTGGGATTCTTTTCTTCTTCATTTTTTTTTTTTCGTCTAATTGAATCATTGAACTCAGATATTCACGGAAAATTGTTTACGTGGAGTATGCGGAACACATTATTAGCTTTTTCTGATGTGTAGATCATCACAGGTGGATGAGCAAATCAACAACGTTTCGGACGTAAAAAACAGTTTAATTTTCAACGATCATCATTGACGATGCAGAAGTTAATAAACCAAACAAGATCCATGCAAGTAGAACCTTCAGACTTAAAATACAAGTTTTTGTGAGCGAACTTGAAGTCCAGAAATGGTGGGTATTGTTAAGGTCATCACATTGATGACAACAGACGACTGCTTACACAGCACTGAACCAAGCACGACAACAGAATTTTCAGCAGGGATCCCTCGACACACTAGTCAACATTTCTCGTATAAATTCTGGATTGTGAAGGTGGTATAATGTTACTGCGTCGCAATTTTATAGATGGGAAGAAAGGCCGATTTTACGTTAGATTGATTTCCCATTGGACTTTATGTGTGCCTTGAAATCTTCTCGACCCAAAACCACTTAAAAAAATCCGCGACGGTCCTGTGGCTAGTAGAAGGTGATCGCAAACCGAAAACATGCACTTTTAGGACTGAACTTTATCCAGGTACACGCAACGAACAAGGTCGTGTAGGGTATCATTAGTTAGGTAATTTCATGTTCTTTCTAGGTAAAATAGGTCTTATGGGGGTTTGGAAGCAATTACGACGAGATATGAGCAGTTGAAGTTATCAACCGAAAAATCCGAAATATTTCGAGGTACACGAAACGTACAAGTTCGTGTGGGGTGTCATTAGAAAGGCAATTTCATGTACTTTCAGTGTCACGATTTGAAATGTTAAAGTGCTCATACTTCACCGTAGATGCTTCTAAGCTCCCGTAAGACCCTCATTGCCTTGAAAGTACGTGAAAATTTAAAAAAAAATCTGTTCGAGTGCTTGTTTCACTGCTTTGCTGCATCTCACTGAACTTTGCAGATAAGAACATAACTTAGATAGACTTTGGAGATATTCAAAATTTGAAACTGAATCTCAGAAGATTTAGCACCAGAGGAGGGACAAGAGAAGTGAGTTGTGTTTGTTAGATAGTTCCTATTTTCTCGTCAAATCTTGATTAATGCGCAGTCAAAACTGGCTGGTGACAATTAAAACGGCTTTTCTCGATGATGATGGTGATCTATTCAACATACAAGTCTAATCTACGTATCGCTGAAGACTGTTCAGCATTTCAACCACTTTGCTATATCAGAACAAGTTTACGACAATGTTAACCATCATCATAATTTAGAGGAAAAAAAACATTTTCTGCTTAAACCATGCAGCTTAACTGATTGGATTGTTCCAACACCAACAATGTCAAAAACCATTTGTTTAGCTCATCCATTCAATAATTTGTGTAGGAAATGAAAAATAACAAGTGGAAAGTTTACCGAACATTTCTTTAAAATTTGCTATCAAGCGAATGAGACGAGACACAAAGTGATGAATGTTGGCGGTTCGAAATTTTGTTTGTGGAATAATGTTATTACGAGGAATAGGTCTCCTCAATTTTCATCACAGAGTTCGTAGATACAATTTTCGCATTCGATTCCAATGCACAAGTTTAATCCCCTAAAATTTTTCGGCTATAAATCCCCAATCCCCATCGAATAACACATTTATTCAAAATGGGTAGCACTATCGACGATGGTGTTTTCAGCGAAAACGTTTTTAGCAATAACCTTAAATCACATGTTTAATTTCCAACGAAATGAAATAGTATCTCGTCTGTGTTGGTAGGTATTAGATACTACGAACGGTTCAAAACTGAATTACTCACTCAGATATAAAATGCAATTTTGTGATACAGACAATGTCCCACTTTTCGTTTCTCGAATAATTTGATGATATATTCATCGCTTTAATGCTATCACGACTTTGCAGACATTGATGTTTTAAAAGAAAAAAAATCGAACTTTACAAAACGATGTTTAGTCTCCACAAAACTAAAAATCTATCTGAGGTACAATTAACACACTTAAGCCATACACTCAACATAATCGTTTTTAAGAACTCCAGCAACAATGTAATAATCAATCCGCGAAAAAAAAACCAGCACCTATTATCAAATGATGACCTAACCAAGGTCGTTTCGTTGTTTGTTTACCAATCGAATGAAGCGCACGAGGAAAAAAAAATACGAAAAAACGAAGGAAAAAAATTAATTAAACGAATGAACAGATAAAAAAAGATCTTCCGCAATACAATTATGCCTTGTGCTCAAATGAATGAACGTTATATGGCTATGGATTTGGTTATAACGATGATGCCGATCAGTGATTATATTCATGAAAAATGTTTGGAAATGGTTCCTCGTTCGGTGAGTATGGAGATATGTACGGTATAATATACCCATCAAAACATACATTGTCGAGTGATGACACATGTACGGGAAATGTAAGATATCCCTCGACTTGTTTGCAAAATTCAATGATTTCCTTGGAGTGTCGTTGAGTATAAAACCGCGAAGTGATTTTCTTCTAAAGCGGAGTTCAACGAACAGTGTTGTTGTTGTTGAGTTGTTTTTCCGTGGAACTACCACCATTACAACTACGAATAATTAATGCTCAGAAAACAATTAGCTTTATCTCGTAGAACATGCACAAGTAATTAAACCACACAAGTTCAGAAGAACTGCCAAAAGATTCTTCTGCTTTTATGAAAACATAGCTAACGCCCGACCCGTACGAAACACTATTCGTATCAAAAGCCTTTACTGTGAAACTCTTCATTTCTTTTACTTCATTCTCTACTGAAAAGCTATTCGCCCTTTAAAATCAGTTACATTATCCACTCTTTGCCTTGTTATCATATACAAATAAATTGCCGGAGGCAATATAGACAGCCCCGTACGAAGTCAACTTTCATAAATTCCTATTTAAACAGCTATATACCGCTATATTTACCTATATTTTCCTATAAATAAACATTTCACAGATGAATATCCTACTATATAGCTCTAAATGCCTGTATATAGCTCAATATAGGTGAATATAGATATATGTCCATATATGGAATCCCTGAACCCCTCACACTTAACAAATTATTTCCATGTTAACAGAAAACACTCTAAGTACCATTTTTCCCAAGATATATCACTTTTATTAAAATCCAATATGGCCACCGGCAGCCATTTTGTTAGGAAACCGAAAATAGTACCGACGCTTTACATTTGTTAATACCTTTCAAACAAAAAAAAATTCATGAAATTCGGTCAAAATTTACTCGAGATATTGACAAAATACTCCACGTTTACTGTACGGCCGAGTAGCCAGATAAGAGCTCACTCCAAGAGACCTAGCTCACGCTCCGGAGAACATAATTTCAAAAACTTTTTTTTCCCTGATTGGTACGGTCAATACCTATCCAATAAAGCTAAAACAGACGAAATATGTTGAAATGTGGCCGACCTACAAGCAAAAACTGCTTGCCGCCCTGTGCCTGTTTCACACCAAGGGGTCTAACTCACGAGTCGGTCATCCGATTTCCATAAATTTTTTTTTTGTCGATCGGTATTGTAAATACCTTTTATTTGACGTATCAGTTACAAGTGTAACGTTTGAATGTCCGGAGATATCTTCGAAAAACCGTAAAGCACTTATTGGGCCACAGCTCGGGAAGGGTCGATCCAAAATCACTCATCTTCGAACTTAGCCTGTCTTTTGACATTACCAAACGGGGAAAAAAAAGAATTTTCAAAATCGGATGCGTTTTACTCAAGTTATCGTGCAGACGGACAGACGGACAGACGGACATTTTTTTTTCACTGATTTGGCATCTCTAGACAACCACAATAGGTTTCCCCTTACTCAGGGAGTCCAATTCGACGTGTTACGGACGTATGCGTAAACGCATAAGACCCCAGTACTTCGTATAGGTCTAAAAAGAAACAAGAACGATTTCTAATGTGAAGAGGCTGATGACATTCGTTCCATTCGTTCAATGACGTTGGATTATTCTAATTTGACTGTAAAAAAAACTATTCGACCGAAATTTAACGTCTTTTTTATCGTTCGAATGTAGATCACAACGTAGTTAATATTGACAAAAAATTTTGACTCGACTTTCTTTTGGGTATAGTTTCATGGCCATAAAACAAGACTGGCATATGTGCTGTTTGTGTGTGCGTAAAATATTTGAACGCTTTTAATTACCTAATTACATTCTTTGATGGGTGTAAATTTCAATTTTATAAAATATATTGAGCAAACACAATTAACAAAAAGTTGATAATAAATAATGGAAAATGTTGTTCGGATCCACGAAAATACACGTTACGTCGTAATGTGAATCATACCTATTGTCGAACATAATTCCAATTAAAATATTGTTCGTCTTACATCCGTAACCCAATATGCGATTTTAGTCTAATTGGTGAGTTGAAACTGGAATATTACGTCGAATTGGAATTACGTCGAACTTTTTCTCGTATAACATTTCCATCAAATTTTGTATAACATCTGCTGATGTTAAACCAGTCCAACTCGACGAATCGAGAAATATTTTCAATATAAGCTGCGATAACTCGGAGACATTCCTTGAAACAGGTAGACCACGGAGCGGAGTATTGTAAATGAAAAAATCGAGACTCTTAAGTGCCTCCCCTTTATAGAAAGAATATTTCCGATGAAAGACCTTGAGATATCTACGTATATTACCTCAATCTTATTCAGTAGAAGATCCACATGTAACACTGTGGTTGCTCTGTGTTATAGCAGATAGTAAGCGAAAACCGAACAAACCTTTCGGAAACGGCTTATCATTTGTTATCGACAGCCAAGACAAAAATAAGCAATGATTTACGGCTAACTTGGTCTTATAATAGGAAAACTAACGTTGACAACAAATGAAGTAACAGATTTAATGGCCAAAATTATACGAAGGATACGTGTTGCCTCGTTTCTGGAAGGCTAAAAAAGCGCACAAAATCAACGAGAGAAATACTTGAAAACCCAACTCGATCAAAACTACCTGCATGGCATGGCATATATATATTGTGCTCATTTCGTTTGCCAATTCTAGACATTACAATTAGTGACCGTTTAAGTGTGAAACAGAAACTAAACAACAATTTTAGCACATAAACGTTTTACGATCTGTGTTGATTTTTACGTCATTGAGACCACTTTCGCCGAAGTGCTAATATGAACATTTGAATTGGGTATAACACATGACTCAATCCGTTCGTTGTCTACGCTACTGACAAATTGATATTTACGCTGTCAGAAAAGTGAATAACTTTACAACTAACATTCGTCTCTAGACGTGTGAATACGCACAGCAAAACCATTGAAAAATAAAACCGTGCAACAACCTCGAATGTCCTGACCATACATGACTAAACGAATGCGAGTTCATTAAGTAAATGTGTCGTTGTAACCGATATATAATTTTCTCTCTGTATATCTTCGATCTCCAGTTTAACGACCTTCATGCTAAACCTTTCATACAAGCAAACAAATCAATTGTTGAGTGATTTAGAACGAATAGTATCTTTAGTAGATCTCGAAACGAAATCTTTTACTTCAATTAGTTTTAACATAAAATTTAAAATCTGAGACAAATTGAACAAGAAGTCGTTGCTCACTTTATGTTGTCGCCGTCGATAAACAGAAGACATAGCACCGTTGATGAGTTAATAATAGGAATTATGATAATCGATGGGTTAATAATAGAATCGATCGAGACGAATCGTTTGTTATTCACCTTGTGAATCAAGTTTTTTTTGTTAATTAAAATTTCGCTGATATTTTTGTCCCCCAAGATCAAGTGTGTGGACTTAGACGACTTAAACGGATATGTTCGGCGATAATGAATAAAATAATTTTTATAAATTTACCTCAACATCTATTTCGGCGATAGGTGTTACGCTATTGTGTTATGGTATGGAGAATTCGATTACCCAGGCACTCATTAAACACGCCAGCAATCAATTTAATTCCCATGGGTAAACGGTTCACTTATCGCCATGTGTAATTAAATGAAAAAAAAAGAAAAACCTTCGAATCAACAATTCGTTGCCGTTCGGTCGGTTAACAACGCGATAACAGAAAAATATTCAACACTTTATCCACAATCCCACCACACATATGCAATTGTTTGTCGTATTTTTTGATTGTTTTCCGATTTTGTTTTTTTTTTTCGTCTCTTCTCATTCACTTTTCAACAATGGTGTGTTATTTAGGAAGCTTTTATCTTAAAAATTTAGAAACTGAAGTTTATTTTGCTTCCTGTCACACTTTCGAGAGTCTTTCGGGCCGTTAATTGCACTTATTTAATGTTCAATCATTTGCTGAGTGTTGGTCAATCTTCAACATTATTTACACCCAAAATCTTTCACCGAATCAGTGATCCACTCTTATGAAATCAACAGAAACGACGTTTATGTATAGTATTTCTCAACGCGGAGAATGATTAATCTTTAAAATATCTTTACACACATAAAAAATCACATAGCAAATGACGAAAAGAAGTACCTTCTATATACGCCAAAGACGAGAAGAAGAAAAAAAAACAAACAAAAAGTCAATTCGATCAAATTTTATAACTTCCAACTGCACAATGGATGATATGAGTAAAACGTAGAGTATAGCTAGTTAACAACTGAATATCTTAAAGAGGCAAGACTTGCAATCGCCGAATTACTTATATGCAATCACTTTTTTTGTAACGAAACGAATTTCCAAACTTAAAACGTTAAACTAAATTAATGTCATTTCTTGTTCGATTACAAAACTAATGAGTGTGTCCATTGATAGAACGGTATCGGCCCACCGTGGCAACCGTGACTGTCACGTTGACGGCCATTTCTATGAATGAAATACCATCGATGTACTGAACGAACGAATTAAAATGACAGACGATTTATATTAACAGTGTGTTCTCGCGATATTCGTGTTTCTCGTCCCTCTCTCGCTCATTGTTCGTTCGTCAACATTGTTGAGCAATTTTGTGAATGAAATGGAGGATTGAATAGCTTTGAATGGACAATTGTTTTGTGATGCAATTCACTCTCTGTGTAGTGTATGAGACAATTTCTTAAGATCCTGCCATTGCGTCATACTACAAGAGTCATCATAAATCTGTTATTCGGTCATTTCAACCAGATTTTCCATGTTCCAACCTAGTTTATCTTCTTGCATGTCTTCATAATTTTTACGGAAAGCATATATGTCCGTGTTAATACTTCCATCGATCAAAGTATTTTAATCGGTTGATTTCAAATCTTGTACTTCACTTTTTTTAAACATGCATTTTACTGTATAAAGGACCACATTACCCAGAGCTTGTCATTATTTTTGTCGTCGTTAATATAGTCGTATGTGACACGTTAACTTGTTATGGTCAACATATAAGGACAAACAAGTCACCTGGAGAGAGTGTCTGTTCTCTCCACAGGTGACTTACCGTCCACTGGAAAAGACTAAACTTATAAGATTGACTTTATGAATCAAATCACACACAATAAACCAGAGGCAGAGTTCTATTCATCTTTAATTTCCAATTGAATTTCCGACGAAGTTATAGGTGAACATTGGATTTTCGTTGTAACGAACACACACAGAGAAAATATTTGAACGAACAGTTGATGGCATCTCTTCTAACCAATTGGTTCAGACAGAGAAGACAATCATTTTGATTGAAACAGTAGTGCCATGGAATTTCAACACATTCAAATGGCTTGAGTACATTGTATACAATGAACGAAACATCTGGTACACTAAGTATAAATACAGTAAAAGGTAGAAGGGATACGAAACTGTCAAAGTCCAAAGTTTATTATTGGAGTAATGTACATTGAGCAGTTAACCGGTTAAGTGTCTTTCTATGCAAATTTTCCGTAAAGAAAGGTTTTGTTAAAATACTTGTCATCAAGGGTAACGGATTTCGTGTGGTTGTACAATGTTTCGCGTAAAATTATCGTCGGAAAGCTTAAAGTGCTGGACATAGTCCGTTGGCAATCAACACATACGTCACCCGTTTTATCGTACGGCAGCGATTCATATCAATATTTACAAAAGAGCTCGACGCCTATGCTCCACTTTCAGCCGTCGTTACCCGACTGGCAATACCGAAATTAGAAAAGACATGCGAGCGATACCTGGCAGCGGTGAAGCCACTGTTGAACGAAAATACCTTTGCCAGAACCTCAATCGTCGTCGATCAGTTCCGACAGAGTGAAGCGCCCCAATTACAGAAACTGTTGCTCCAACATGATAAATCCAACAAGCATACGAGTTACATATCGGAACCATGGTTTGACATGTACTTGAAGGACCGTGCACCGCTACCAATCAACTATAATCCCGTGCTTACGTTTAAACCGGACGAACGGCCCGAATATAATGATTTGTTAATTAGGACAAGCAATTTCATTGTCAGTTCGTTGAGGTTTCGTCGATCGTTGCAAGAAAACTTACTGAAACCGGAAGTGTACCATATGAATCCGAAGAAGAGTGACACTCCAACCTACCATAACGTGACCAGACTTTGTCCGGCCAAGATTTCAACCTATGTGTCTTACGCATTCAATGCATTTCCGCTAGACATGAGTCAGTATCAAGGATTGTTCGGCGCCACAAGGATTCCCGAATTGGGCAAAGATCGGATCTACGACAAAGTGATACGAAGCATCTTGTAATCATAAAGGATGGGCACTTCTTTGCCATGGACGTTTTGGACGAACAAGGTGCGTGATATCTAAGAACTTTAAGAAGAAGAACAAAGCTAAAGTTTCTCTCCGACAGGCAACATCGAACCACCGGAAGTTATCCAAGCTCGAATGAAGTACATCTTGTCAAAAGAAACCAAAAAGCCGATCATCCCGTGGCAGTGCTAACAACCGAAAATCGTGACACCTGGCAAAGATTCGTTCAGATCTCGTGAGTGATGGCAATGCTGAAGCATTACAAACGATTGATTCCGCAATATTTGTAATATCGCTGGAGGGCGGTCAGTTGGACGAGGAGAATCCAACACAGTTGTTTAAACAATTATTAGGTAGCAGCGTTGTAGCCGGTATGAGACCGTTTGAATTTGATGATAATTTGGACTTTTGAGTTACTAAATACCGACCAATGTGCTTACACGTTACAGATGGTTTGACAAGTCCCTGTCGCTAGTGTTTAATAAAGACGGATCCGCATCAGTATCATTTGAGCATTCCTGGGGAGATGGCGTTGCCGTTTTACGTTATTTTAACGAATTGTACGCGGACACGAGATTAAATCCTTTCGTTCATCCACATACGAAACCAACGACCGAATGGATATCGATCGAGTTGTTCGACCTATTGGTAAGTCTGGCCATATCGACAACATGATCATAATTTCACCCGTCTATACAAACCAACAGAATTTAAGCTGACCGATAGACTAAACAGGGAATTCAGCAGGCTCAACTGAACACACCAGAAAGTGATGGATTCGCTGAACATGCATCTGATGAAATTCGATCATTAGACAAACGCAAATGCAAGAGGTATGGACTGAGTCCTGATTCAATAATGCAGCTGGGTTTTCAGTTGGCATACAAGAAGCAAAACAATCGCTACGTCGGTACCTATGAATCTTGCAGCACCTCAGCTTTCCGTAAATTAATTTGAATTCTGTCGAACCTTCTGTCTTCCTAATCTAAATTTGACCGTCAATTTAGCCATGGTCGTACTGAAACCATACGTCCGTGCTCGCAGGCCACCAAGCAATTCTGTGATGTGATTCTATCGAAAAATCGTCCAAGCAACGACGAACTACGCGCCCAAATCGATCAGTGCTCAAAAGTCCGGACAATTAACCAAAGAAGCTGCCATGGGTCAAGGATTCGATCGACATTTGTTCGGACTGCGTCACATGGCAAATTAATGGCATCGAAGAGCCGGCACTGTACTCGACGATGCATACAAAATCATCAATCACAACATCATGTCGACGAGTACATTGTCGTCGACCGGTTTAATGCTTGGCGTTTTGGTCCGGTTACACAAGACGGATATGGAATTGGTTACAGCATTCAGGATGAGTTCCTTGGCACTGTTTTCACAATTATCATGAGCATACAAAGGGAGTGAATTTGTTGACTGTTTGCGAGAGTCTTTCGATGAAATTACGAATATTGTTAAGTTG
>NW_023503552.1:0-8595 GCF_014529535.1 Bradysia coprophila | reverse complement strand
GTATTGACAATACCTATCATTTGCTGTGTCATTTACATTTCCTTCGTTTATTTTGCCATAAATATCACCAAAAAGACCTTAAATCACTTAGGTGGCCCTAACTCACGAAGGGCCGACCCGAATATGCCCATCTTCGAACTTAGCCTCACTATTTTGACTATCTTTCAGGGAAAAAAAAATTTTTTTGAAATCGGATTGATTTTACTCAAGATATCGACGTGAGGACAGACGACAGACGGACAGACGGACAGACGGACAGACGGACAGACGGACAGACGGACAGACGGACAGACGGCCCAAATTTTTATTGCGGATTGTCTTATCTATGAACATAGGCAAACACTTTGCCCTTACCGTCTGCTTCGAATTCCATCAATTACACACGCATCGTAATCCTATAAGCCCTTCGTACTTCGTACGGGGCTAAAAATTCATGAAATTCGGTCAAAATTTACTCGAGATATTGACAAAATACTCCACGTTCACTGTACGGCCGAGTAGCCAGATAAGAGCTCACTCCAAGAGACCTAGCTCACGCTCCGGAGAACATAATTTCATAAACTTTTTTTTCCCTGATTGGTACGGTCAATACCTATCTAATAAAGCTAAAACAGACGAAATATGTTCAAATGTGGCCGACCTACAAGCAAAAACTGCTTGCCGCCCTGTGCCTGTTTCACACCAAGGGGTCTAACTCACGAGTCGGTCATCCGATTTCCATAAACTTTTTTTTTGTCGATCGGTATTGTAAATACCTTTTATTTGATGTATCATTTACAGTTAACGTTTAAATGTCCGGAGATATCTTCGAAAAACCGTAAAGCACTTATTGGGCCCAGCTCGGAGGGGTCGATCCAAAATCACTCATCTTCGAACTTAGCCTGTCTTTTGACATTACCAAACGGGAAAAAAAGAATTTTCAAAATCGGATGCGTTTTACTCAAGTTATCGTGCAGACAGACAGACGGACGACGGACGGACGACGACGGACGGACAGACTTTTTTTTCTTGCTGATTTGGCATCTCTGGACAACCACAATAGGTTTCCCCTTACTCAGGGAGTCCAATTCGACGTGTTACAAACGTATGCGTAAACCTATAAGACCCCAGTACTTCGTACGGGTCTAAAAACCATTTCATACAAAATTGTAGTCTATTTGGCAGCTGTTGACTATGATCACTTTTGCTTGAAGTGCGTTGCTTCATTGAGAAAAGCGTTGGATAGAACTCGGTGATAAGTGTTTTTTATGCACACGCTGTATCTGCGGTGGCATAATAGTTATTTATGTCATCGAGTGACAAATGTTTTTTTAGGCACTAGATGTGTGAATTGATAATAAACATCGTGTGCCTAAAAAAAACCATTTCGTCACCGAGTTGCATACTGCGTTATTATCAATAAAGACAACCAAAAGTTTTACTTTTAGTCACCGAGTTGCGAAAATACAGTGAACGACATCTCAAATGTCTCACTGTCAAATTTTTCTGAGAATTTTATTGTGAAATTCAATGAAATTCACAATGACATTCTCTGAAAAAAATGACAGTGAGACATTGAGATGTCGTTCACCGTAGCTATTTATTTATTTTTTATTTATTTATTTTTTATTTATTTATTTATTTCATCAATGGCATAGGCCCCCTGACTACTTTCGGTATAATAACATTGACAATTTGCAAAAAACAATTGAAATAATTTAAACAAATTCTTTAATAATGACGATATGCTTATAACGTGGTTGAGGAGAACAGCAGCGATTGTTTTGTTCGTTTGCGTTGTTTAACTGACTGGATGTACTCAATGGCCCATCTGAAAGAAAAATGATTAGCAACAGCCAGTCGACTAGACCAGCAGATATTTGCACAGGTCGAGTAGACCTGGAGTTCGTTTTATAAAGTCGTGAGACTCGATTTGGCTAACCATATTCTGATTAGAGTTAGAACCATTCAGTGCAATCAACATTTAGTTTAATCGAAGCTTGAGTTTAGACTGAGTTAAAATTATGACGATAAGTTAGTTCTTGAAAAAAGACGAAATTAAAGTTCAAATTCACTGGTTATTTAACGTTTCATACGAGTGAAAAATTAAACTCTACTCATTGTGTGTCAACGTAACACTATGTGACACTATAAACAGACAGAAGTACTAGATTTAATCTAATAAATGCGAAATTTTGACTTTACTTTTTCTTAAATGTTATGATTACTGAAAGTACATCAACACCTACCAAACAAATGTTTCAGTAGAAATACATAACGCTAGGGTTTAGGAGCATAAATTTCAAATTTTATAGCTTGATAATTTACTCGGGCTCATGATCGTTTTCAGAATTTTCCATCAGATGCTACAAGTGGAACGAAAATTAGTCCTCACAAATCCTTTACTTCTGGTCAGCACTTTCTCAACCCTGCCAACGCTAGATTCTTATATCAAACTGTAAATCTCTGTTAGTTACAATTTTTATGTGTGGACAATCTGAATCTTAGGATGATAAAACTATTTCAGTAACTAGACAAAGGATCATACTGTGATGAAAAGAAAGAAGGTAAAAACGGTTTCTTAAATGTGCGTTCTGGTTCTACTGCCCATAACATTGAATGACGCCAAGATCTTCACAACAACAAATGATATGTTGTTCTTTGCGTCGCACAGTAGTAATTTTATGAACTGGAGACTTTAATTTTTTTTAACAAAGATTTTTGTTTGTCGTTCAAATTTTAAGTGTCCTCAAAACTTTTGAATTAACGTAATTATTATCAATAAACGATTTCCATAATCGATACTTTGTAGACAATTTATAAATTCCTCGGATAATCGTGACCATTAAGAACATATTTTTGGTCTTTTGATGTATGTACAAAATCCACTTTAATTTTTGAATGATATTAATGCCTCAATATTTATAACAAACGATAACCTTTTATCGAACAACAAGAAAAAAAACTCGATAAACAAAAAGAACAAAATTGTAAGTATCTGAAAATCAAAAGTTTTTTTTTCTTTCTTCAAAAACTTGTGTGTATAGTCTATACTTAAGTTATAACAAGAAACCTAAACAAATTATCTAATAACCCCAAATTATCAAATACATATATGAAATTTGGTCAAATTAAAAAACCATTATTATATAAGAGAATATCTCGGTGGAACGGAATAGACCGAGTAGTATAAAAATGGAAAATAAAAAAAAATCGTCGAAATAAAATGGAATTTAAATGAAATGCTATTAGTTAAAATAGCTGTTATTAGTTTAAACGAATCATAATAATTACGGAATTATTTTAAAAATATTATAATAAATTCGGATAAACGACGAAAAGGCGCCATCTAGCCATTTTTGTGGAATTTTTTGATTGATGCAACGTTTTTTATTCTTATTTTTTTTGAGTGGATATTATTATAACCGATATTGGTATACGCTAAGTTAATCAATTTTAATTTAATAATTTCACTAATTGATTGTGTTTGTACTTTAATGAACGATCACATTATTTGAATTACGGTCGTCTACCTCACGTGCATGGATGAACTTTGTTCCAGCTTTTTTGTCTGATCAATTGATAATTATTTCAAAATACCGATTTTACTAACATGCTAATGGAAATTTTACATTTCAAATGATTTTAGCTCGAGATGAAGCTGAAATTACATCGAATTCGCAAAATTCCAATTAACAGACAAGTTTGGAACTAGTTATTTATCTACCAAGGTTGGTATGAAGTTATTTTATCTCATCAGATGTTGATTGTCGAGGCGCAGCAGAGTTCTGCAAGACGTCGTGTGCGATAAAATACCAGCATAAAATGTGTTTTCGCACGCTCCTCGTTAGAAATAGGCGAAAAAGAGAGTTAATTTTCGTCATTGAATTGCGAAAAAGATTTTAGGTGCGACAGTGAGATCTTCAGTTATTTTAAATGTCACTTTTACACACTAGTGCGTCAATATATATTTAAAAAAAAAAATCCAATTCTAGTGGGTAAATAAATCGACCACACTGCTGCGCATAATAGCGTTTCCTTCTAAACATGTGCCTAAATCGTAGCTTTTCGCAACAGATGTGAAAATTGTCAACACAGGGTTAATTCGATGTTGTCAACACATTTTATGCGCAAAATTCTAGTTTAGGCAGAAGTTAGGAACATATATGAAAATCCATTTACGCATTACTTCGGTCGCACTGCTGTACATAAATAATATTTTAATTGCTGGACGTGCTTTCTTTTCCCTAGCCATTGCGAACACATTTAATCGTTGAAAATAATTTATTATCTTCAAACGAGAACAACTTTAATCAAATGTAAGATCTGTGCATAAAGTACTGATATTTGTTTCGTTTTTGTCTAAATGAATTTAAACCAATTAAGGCGAACTGGTATGCTTTATAGTGCTCGAGGCATTTTGGGTATATACACGAATTAAAAATGCAGCTTCAATTTTGATTTACATTTAGTCTGAACATTTTTATGCCTCCGTTCATCTCGACCTTTGTAGAGTTGATAATCTAGATCCCTACACACCGCAGGTAATGATTTCGAATGTGAATGCCTTGCCAGGATAGATTATGATAGAATACACCATTTACGGCACTACCACTACCAATCGCAGTTTTTTAAGTGCCTCTCACAAAGTGTGGCCAAATGCTGGATGCATAATCAGCGTTATACTTATACCGAGATGGGATAATTGATATATTACTTACCAACGGTACAAATGATGGAAATGGTACATCTTGTGTGACAATTAACGATCCGAGGTGAAGCTGAAAAGTCATTTCCATTTCATTCCCAATAGCCTCAAAAACTTGATGTAAAGTTTGCCGCCGTGAAGTAAAGTTTTCTTTACCTCACCTTTTTGAGTAAGGCTAATCTCTTTTCAGCACTTGTCCTAAGTTCTCCATATGGGCGCAGCGAGTTATATAAATCTTGCTAGTCAAAAATAACAATGTACATTGTACAAGCACGTAAAAGTCATTTTATATGCTTCAGGTAGCGTGATAGCGAGATTACGCTTGTGTAATGATACTGAAAATCGTTGATTAATCGCTTCAGCAGATAAAATATTTGCTTGGATTTTTTTTTCTTGTGAAAATCAAGTACGTAATCTATTAATAATTGAATTTTTCTCTCGTGTATGTAGCAGTAGTTTCAACTGACTCATTTGTCTATTGCGCCTCTGCGATGTTCTCATGATAAAAAAGGTTGCTAGCTGGTGGTGTAGTTGAAGTGAAATTTTAACCGAATGTAGTATATGTGGTGTGCGCATGGCTAACGGTATAACATATAACGTGGTGTTTATCTTCATGTACAAAAGTTTATGTACCCATAAATCATACAGCAAATCACAGCACCACAGTACAAATATTATTTTCCCAAACCATCATATTTAAGTCACAAAGGACGCGCATTCGGTATCTCTCTCTCTTAAAAACGGCAATAAAATTAATTTCATACAAGGGTTATATTATGTTGTTAATATATTATAATATTGAATATGTAGGTAGCCTTGCCTCGCAATATTTTTTTAATTTTAAACATTTTTTTTCAACATTTATAATCCTTAATTTACAAAGTTAGAAATGAGAAATGAGCCTATCTCATTATGGCAAAACGTATACCGAAAAATATTTTTGTTAAGGGATTTGTTTTGATCCTCTAATTGTATTATTCTTAACCAACAGATAATCTGTCTAACCACACCTACAAGCCGCACAAAATTGATAGGATTTCGGATTCTTAGTAACTTTTTAACCTGAACATGTAAATGATATTCCATATATATTGGATTTAATACTTATGAGGTATTACAACCATTTCCTTATCTTCTATTTAGATGACTCTACGCTGTATGTTTTTCAAGTCAGATTTGTCTTTCTCTTTAAAGATGTTCTAAGAATGTTCAAGGGAAAAAAGAGTCTCGAATGCATCTTCAGCTTTTTCCTAATGAAATCAGTGCATCAAATCAGATTAGTGTCAACACACAATGGTACTCCTTTAACTCACTTATTTACCATCTTCAACTTTGCGGTAGGGACAAAAATGCTAAAAATTACATTTTAAAGTCTACCAATTTGTTAGCAAACGTTAATGAGATTACATTTTTCTCTTTTTTTACAGTCTAAAAAAAGAGTGATAATAAATGGTTTAAAAGGTTCAGTTACTATTTTTTGGTTAAAAAATTGTCTTTCTGTCTTATGCTTCGTTTTTGCACCGATTTTCGCGATCATGCACGATCATTCGAAATACTGGAAATAGAAACTGCCATTCGAAGTAATCACTAAAAAAGTGGTCTTTTTTATTAGTATATTACTTCCGAGGTTCCAAGTTGTTTATTTGATAAGTGGGGTGTTACAGCCCGACCCGAAGGGGAGGACTGTATTCCACACTTGTCAAATAACAACTTGGAACCTCGTAATACAATGCTTTACGTGATTAGGCAATGTAAATGAAAATGAAACATGCCGTAACACGTAAAGAAAATGTATGTCAAAACGAAGTAAAACATTTTACAACAAACATTTGAAGATATTTTAAACATCAGAAGTAACAGAAATCGTAATCGTAGACATATTAGTGAAGCCAATATCAAATACGAAAATGTGAATCCAGTTTGGGTCTCAAAAAGCAAAGTGCTCACCATGACCCTCAACGTCTTCACGAGGAGAGGCATATTTATAGTGATAGATATAGATACATCACTATAGTGACAAGTAATAGCGTTCAAACCCGCACATGATGCGATTCTATGCAATTTACTATTTAAGGGAAGAGATGGCGTTTGTCTCTATATTTCGTTCTGCTGCGAATCTGATTCATTAATACATGTCATTATCTAACCTACTATATCTACGTTGCTGAAGAAAGAAGAATTTTAATGTTCATTTGAGCGTTGAAAAGTGTTTGAAATCAATTTACACCTGCAGCATACTATTGCTTCACACCAACACACATATACCAAAAACAACAACTGCGAATTCGCATTAACTTAATCGAAAGCTTTTCAACAATCAATTCCGTATAATAATGGGCGCCTGAAAATTAATTTTAAATTAAGCAAAATCATTAAAAAAATATACCAAAAATATTCATAAAAGCTATCAAAAAACATTTAAAACAAAATGCTTGAATATTCTTTTCAAACTCATTTTTTTCTGCTGTACTCATTCACGAGTCCGCCGCGAAGAAGAGATTCATCCTCACGTCTGTTCTATATGCTAAAATATGAAGAAGCATTCAAAACGAGCAAATTATAGATTAAAGAGAATATGCAATTTTAAATTCATAAAATAAATATTTTTTGCAGACCGATGCAGCAGAGAACCATGCTGCTATTAAATTATGCCTTTCGTTTTAAATATTATTTACAAGGCAAAACTGTTAGGAAAATTAATATTTATTATATCCGGTCAAAAGAGATGTTCGAAAATGATATAAAAATGAACTTATTAAAAATTCAACACTCTTTTCTAATGGTCCATTAAGGCAATGTTTTAATAAACAAAAGAAGCTGCTTACGTTTGGTTACATTTTTTTTGTTTTCTTTTCTTTTTTGAGTGTGAGTTGAAATAGTATAGATAACATAAAAACAAACCTCCACTATATAGTTTTGTACATATAATTTATTCAGTAAGGATATCATTTTAGGATATCATTTTTCAGGTATAATAAAAATGACGAAGTGATGTGAATTTGGATATTTGAAGATAACACACGAGTTATACGTATCCATTTCCTATAGACTTTCTTAATTGTACAGAAATCTATGTTCTAGGAAGCTATTGAAATAAACTTACTACCTACATTCTGAATTGTATCTGCAATGACTGAATAAAAGTTCACAAAAGTTATTAAAACAACGTTTTAATAAACCATTCTGTAAATCATCGTCAACATTTACTGGCTTAATTCATCCGCACAATGGAGAAGAGTCATAATGCAAGATGTATACAGTGTTGAAGAGTTATACTGTGTTGAGGATACATGCAGTGTTGAAGATGCATGTAGTGGTGAAGATGCATGCAGTGTTGAAGATGCATGCAGTGTTGAAGATGCATGCAGTGTTGAAGATGCATGCAGTGTTGAAGATGCATGTAGTGTAGAAGAATGTAAGCATTGTTGAATATGCATGTAGTGTTGAAGATGTAAGTAGTGTTGAAGATGTAAGCAGTGTTGAAGATGTAAGCAGTGTTGAAGATGCAAATAGTGTTGAAGATGCATGAAGTGTTGATTGTTCTATATATTTCTATTGTTTTAATATCTATTGTTTGTATGTTCGCCGACTTTTCGATGCCACTGTACTCAATCCCAATTTTTCACTTTGGTAGTATGGAGAGTTGAAAAAATAATTTTGCTTGTACTCCAAATAATTCCCAGACGAATTTTGATTTTTCAACTTTTTAAGTCAGAATGTATGTGCAGATAATTCTAACGAATCAATCTTACAAATTCCAATTCATTTACTCGTTTTCCAAAAACAACCTAATTTTTCGAGCGGATTTTTATTTTATCAAACTTTATTTCGGTTTCTATATTTCGGTGTTCAATTTCAATGACAGATTTTGAGTGATATACTCCGTACTGTCGAATACGCATAATATT
>NW_023503551.1:0-12127 GCF_014529535.1 Bradysia coprophila | reverse complement strand
TTTTTTAGTGTGTTTCAACGGTCGCAGTGGTTAGTGAAAAACACGTTGACAACAAACTAAAAACTTTTATGTTTCTAAGATTTTCAATTTTTTTATTTACATGTAAAAAAATTCTTTTGGATATTTTGAACAAAATATGTAGGCAAGTGAGTTTTAGTGTGTTTACAACCAGCTAAAAAAACTTTTTAATTTCTGAATTTTCAATTTTTTATTTACATGTAAAAAATTCATTTGGATATTTTGCACAAAAATAATGTAGGCAAGTGATTTTTAGTGTGTTTCAACGGTGCGCAGTGGTTAGTGAAAAACACATTTACAACAACTAAAAAACTTTTAGTTTCTAAGATTTTCAATTTTTTTTATTTACATGTAAAAAAATTCATTTGGATATTTTGAACAAAATCTGTAGGGAAGTGAGTTTTTAGTGTTACAACCAGCTAAAAAACTTTTTATTTTTAAAATTCTTCAATTTTTTTATTTACGTAAAAAATTCATTTGGATATTTTGCACAAAAAATGTAGGCAAGTGATTTTTAGTGTGTTTCAACGGTGCGCAGTGGTTAGTGAAAAAACACATTTACAACCACTAAAAAACTTTTTAGTTTCTAAGATTTTCAATTTTTTTTATTTACATGTAAAAAAATTCATTTGGATATTTTGAACAAAATGATGTAGGAAGTGAGTTTTAGTGTGTTTAACAGCCAGCTAAAAAACTTTTTAATTTCTGAAATTTTCAATTTTTTTATTTACGTGTAAAAAATTCATTTGGATATTTTGCACAAAATAATGTAGGCAAGTGATTTTTTAGTGTGTTTCAACGGTGCGCAGTGGTTAGTGAAAAAACACATTTACAACCAACTAAAAAACTTTTAGTTTCTAAGATTTTCAATTTTTTTTATTTACATGTAAAAAAATTCATTTGGATATTTTGAACAAAATATGTAGGCAAGTGAGTTTTTTAGTTACAACCAGCTAAAAAACTTTTTATTTTTTTAAATTCAATTTTTTTATTTACGTGTAAAAAATTCATTTGGATATTTTGCACAAAATAATGTAGGCAAGTGATTTTTTAGTGTGTTTCAACGGTGCGCAGTGGTTAGTGAAAAAAACATTTACAACCAATAAAAAACTTTTAGTTTCTAAGATTTTCAATTTTTTTTATTTACATGTAAAAAAATTCATTTGGATATTTTGAACAAAATACTGTAGGGAAGTGAGTTTTTAGTTTACAACCAGCTAAAAAACTTTTTATTTTTTAAATTCTCAATTTTTTTATTTACGCGTAAAAAGTTCATTTGGATATTTTGCACAAAATAATGTAGGCAAGTGATTTTTTAGTGTGTTTCAACGGTGCGCAGTGGTTAGTGAAAAAACACGTTTACAACAAACTAAAAAACCTTTTAGTTTCTAAGATTTTCAATTTTTTTTATTTACATGTAAAAAAATTCTTTGGATATTTTGAACAAAATGATGTAGGCAAGTGAGTTTTTAAGTGTGTTACAACCAGCTAAAAAACTTTTTAATTTCTGAAATTTTCAATTTTTTTATTTACGTGTAAAAAAATTCATTTGGATATTTTGAACAAAATAATGTAGGCAAGTGATTTTTTAGTGTGTTTCAACGGTGCGCAGTGGTTAGTGAAAAAACACATTTACAACCAACTAAAAATTCTTTTAGTTTCTAAGATTTTCAATTTTTTTTATTTACATGTAAAAAAATTCATTTGGATATTTTGAACAAAATATGTAGGCAAGTGAGTTTTTAGTGTGTTTCAACGCAATGTTAGTGAAAAACACATTTTAAAAACTTTTAGATTTTAGATTTTCAATTTTTTTATTTACGTGTAAAAAATTCATTTGGATATTTTGACAAAATAATGTAGGCAAGTGATTTTTTAGTGTGTTTCAACGGTGCGCAGTGGTTAGTGAAAAAACACATTTACAACCAACTAAAAAACTTTTTAGTTTCTAAGATTTTCAATTTTTTTTATTTACATGTAAAAAAATTCATTTGGATATTTTGAACAAAATATGTAGGGAAGTGAGTTTTTTGTTACAACCAGCTAAAAAACTTTTATTTTTAAATTTTCAATTTTTTTATTTACGTGTAAAAAATTCATTTGGATATTTTGCACAAAAAATGTAGGCAAGTGATTTTTAGTGTGTTTCAACGGTGCGCAGTGGTTAGTGAAAAAACACATTTACAACCAACTAAAAAACTTTTAGTTTCTAAGATTTTCAATTTTTTTTATTTACATGTAAAAAAATTCATTTGGATATTTTGAACAAAATACTGTAGGCAAGTGAGTTTTTAAGTGTGTTGTAAACACAGCTAAAAAACTTTTTATTTCTGAAATTTTCAATTTTTTTATTTACGTGTAAAAAAATTCATTTGGATATTTTGACAAAATAATGTAGGCAAGTGATTTTTTAGTGTGTTTCAACGGTGCGCAGTGGTTAGTGAAAAAACACATTTACAACCAACTAAAAAACTTTAGTTTCTAAGATTTTCAATTTTTTTTATTTACATGTAAAAAAATTCATTTGGATATTTTGAACAAAATATGTAGGCAAGTGAGTTTTTTAGTTTACAACCAGCTAAAAAACTTTTTATTTTTAAATTTTCAATTTTTTTATTTACGTGTAAAAAATTCATTTGGATATTTTGCACAAAAAATGTAGGCAAGTGATTTTTTAGTGTGTTTCAACGGTGCGCAGTGGTTAGTGAAAAAACACATTTACAACCACTAAAAAACTTTTAGTTTCTAAGATTTTCAATTTTTTTTATTTACATGTAAAAAAATTCATTTGGATATTTTGAACAAAATATGTAGGCAAGTGAGTTTTAAGTGTGTACACCAGCTAAAAAACTTTTTATTTCTAAATTTTCAATTTTTTTATTTACGTGTAAAAAATTCATTTGGATATTTTGACAAAATAATGTAGGCAAGTGATTTTTTAGTGTGTTTCAACGGTGCGCAGTGGTTAGTGAAAAAACACTTTACAACAAACTAAAAATTTTTAGTTTCTAAGATTTTCAATTTTTTTTATTTACATGTAAAAAAATTCATTTGGATATTTTGAACAAAATAATGTAGGCAAGTGAGTTTTTAGTGTGTTTCAACGGTGCGCAGTGGTTAGTGAAAAAACACATTTACAACCAGCTAAAAAACTTTTAATTTCTGAAATTTTCAATTTTTTTATTTACGTGTAAAAAATTCATTTGGATATTTTGAACAAAATATGTAGGCAAGTGATTTTTAGTGTGTTTCAACGGTGCGCAGTGGTTAGTGAAAAAACACATTTACAACCAGCTAAAAAACTTTTTAATTTCTGAAATTTTCAATTTTTTTATTTACGTGTAAAAAAATTCATTTGGATATTTTGACAAAAAATGTAGGCAAGTGATTTTTAGTGTGTTTCAACGGTGCGCAGTGGTTAGTGAAAAAACACATTTACAACCAACTAAAAAACTTTTAGTTTCTAAGATTTTCAATTTTTTTATTTACATGTAAAAAAATTCATTTGGATATTTTGAACAAAATATGTAGGCAAGTGAGTTTTTAGTGTGTTTCAACGGTGCGCAGTGGTTAGTGAAAAAACACATTTACAACCAGCTAAAAAACTTTTTATTTTTAAATTTTCAATTTTTTTATTTACGTAAAAAAATTCATTTGGATATTTTGACAAAATAATGTAGGCAAGTGATTTTTAGTGTGTTTCAACGGTGCGCAGTGGTTAGTGAAAAAACACATTTACAACAACTAAAAAACTTTTAGTTTCTAAGATTTTCAATTTTTTTTATTTACATGTAAAAAAATTCTTTGGATATTTTGAACAAAATAATGTAGGCAAGTGAGTTTTTAGTGTGTTTCAACGGTGCGCAGTGGTTAGTGAAAAAACACATTTACAACCAACTAAAAATTCTTTTAGTTTCTAAGATTTTCAATTTTTTTTATTTACATGTAAAAAAATTCATTTGGATATTTTGAACAAAATAATGTAGGCAAGTGAGTTTTTAGTGAGTTCAACGGTGCAATGGTTAGTGAAAAAACACATTTACAACCAGCTAAAAACTTTTAGATTTTTAGATTTTCAATTTTTTTTATTTACATGTAAAAAAATTCATTTGGATATTTTGAACAAAATGATGTAGGCAAGTGAATTTTTAGTGTGTTTCAACGGTGCGCAGTGGTTAGTGAAAAAACACATTTACAACCAACTAAAAAACTTTTAGTTTCTAAGATTTTCAATTTTTTTTATTTACATGTAAAAAAATTCATTTATATTTTGAACAAAATACTGTAGGGAAGTGAGTTTTTAGTGTGTTTCAACGGTGTGCAATGGTTAGTGAAAAAACACATTTACAACCAGCTAAAAAACCTTTTAGATTTTTAGATTTTCAATTTTTTTTATTTACGTGTAAAAAAATTCATAAGGATATTTTGAACAAAATGATGTAGGAAGTGAGTTTTTAGTGTGTTTCAACGGTGCGCAGTGGTTAGTGAAAAAATACATTTACAACCAGCTAAAAAACTTTTTAATTTCTGAAATTTTCAATTTTTTTTATTTACGTGTAAAAAAATTCATAAGGATATTTTGAACAAAATGATGTAGGCAAGTGAATTTTTAGTGTGTTGCAACGGTGCGCAGTGGTTGTGAAAAAACACATTTACAACCAGCTAAAAAACTTTTTAATTTCTGAAATTTTCAATTTTTTTATTTACGTGTAAAAAAATTCATTTGGATATTTGCAACAAAAATGTAGGCAAGTGATTTTTTAGTGTGTTTCAACGGTGCGCAGTGGTTAGTGAAAAAACACATTTACAACCAACTAAAAATTCTTTTAGTTTCTAAGATTTTCAATTTTTTTTATTTACATGTAAAAAAATTTGGATTTTTGAACAAAATACTGTAGGGAAGTGAGTTTTTAGTTAACAACCAGCTAAAAAACTTTTTATTTTTTAAATTCTCAATTTTTTTATTTACGCGTAAAAAGTTCATTTGGATATTTTGCACAAAATAATGTAGGCAAGTGATTTTTTAGTGTGTTTCAACGGTGCGCAGTGGTTAGTGAAAAAACACGTTTACAACAAACTAAAAAACTTTTAGTTTCTAAGATTTTCAATTTTTTTATTTACATGTAAAAAATTTTTTGGATATTTTGAACAAAATACTGTAGGGAAGTGAGTTTTTAGTTTACAACCAGCTAAAAAACTTTTTATTTTTTAAAATTCTCAATTTTTTTATTTACGCGTGTTCATTTGGATATTTTGCACAAAATAATGAGGCAAGTGATTTTTTAGTGTGTTTCAACGGTGCGCAGTGGTTAGTGAAAAAACACGTTTACAACAAACTAAAAAACCTTTTAGTTTCTAAGATTTTCATTTTTTTTATTTACATGTAAAAAAATTCTTTTGGATATTTTGAACAAAATGATGTAGGCAAGTGAGTTTTAAGTGTGTTTACAACCAGCTAAAAAACTTTTTAATTTCTGAAATTTTCAATTTTTTTATTTACGTGTAAAAAAATTCATTTGGATATTTTGAACAAAATAATGTAGGCAAATGATTTTTTAGTGTGTTTCAACGGTGCGCAGTAGTTAGTGAAAAAACACATTTACAACCAACTAAAAATTCTTTTAGTTTCTAAGATTTTCAATTTTTTTTATTTACATGTAAAAAAATTATTTGGATTTTTGAACAAAATAATGTAGGCAAGTGAGTTTTTAGTGAGTTTCAACGGTGTGCAATGGTAGTGAAAAAACACATTGATAACCAATTAATAAACCTTTTAGATTTTTAGATTTTCAATTTTTTTATTTACGTGTAAAAAAATTCATTTGGATATTTTGAACAAAATAACATAGGCAAGTGAGTTTTTAGTGTGTTTCAACGGTGCGCAGTGGTTAGTGAAAAAACACATTTACAACCAACTAAAAAATCTTTTAGTTTCTAAGATTTTCAATTTTTTTTATTTACATGTAAAAAAATTCATTTGGATATTTTGAACAAAATACTGTAGGGAAGTGAGTTTTTAGTGTGTTTCAACGGTGCGCAGTGGTTAGTGAAAAAACACATTTACAACCAACTAAAAAACTTTTTAGTTTCTAAGATTTTCAATTTTTTTTATTTACATGTAAAAAAATTCATTTGGATATTTTGAACAAAATACTGTAGGAAGTGAGTTTTTAGTTTACAACCAGCTAAAAAACTTTTTATTTTTTAAATTCTCAATTTTTTTATTTACGCGTAAAAAGTTCATTTGGATATTTTGCACAAAATAATGTAGGCAAGTGATTTTTTAGTGTGTTTCAACGGTGCGCAGTGGTTAGTGAAAAAACACGTTGACAACAAACTAAAAAACCTTATGTTTCTAAGATTTTCAATTTTTTTTATTTACATGTAAAAAAATTCTTTTGGATATTTTGAACAAAATGATGTAGGCAAGTGAGTTTTAAGTGTGTTTACAGCCAGCTAAAAAACTTTTTAATTTCTGAAATTTTCAATTTTTTATTTACGTGTAAAAAATTCATTTGGATATTTTGCACAAAAAATGTAGGCAAGTGATTTTTTAGTGTGTTTCAACGGTGCGCAGTGGTTAGTGAAAAAACACATTTACAACCAACTAAAAAACTTTTTAGTTTCTAAGATTTTCAATTTTTTTTATTTACATGTAAAAAAATTCATTTGGATATTTTGAACAAAATACTGTAGGGAAGTGAGTTTTTAGTTTACAACCAGCTAAAAAACTTTTTATTTTTTAAAATTCTCAATTTTTTTATTTACGTGTAAAAAATTCATTTGGATATTTTGCACAAAAAATGTAGGCAAGTGATTTTTTAGTGTGTTTCAACGGTGCGCAGTGGTTAGTGAAAAAACACATTTACAACAAACTAAAAAACTTTTAGTTTCTAAGATTTTCAATTTTTTTTATTTACATGTAAAAAAATTCTTTGGATATTTTGAACAAAATGATGTAGGCAAGTGAGTTTTTAAGTGTGTTTACAGCCAGCTAAAAAACTTTTTAATTTCTGAAATTTTCAATTTTTTATTTACGTGTAAAAAAATTCATTTGGATATTTTGCACAAAATAATGTAGGCAAGTGATTTTTAGTGTGTTTCAACGGTGCGCAGTGGTTAGTGAAAAAACACATTTACAACAACTAAAAATTTTTAGTTTCTAAGATTTTCAATTTTTTTATTTACATGTAAAAAAATTATTTGGATTTTTGAACAAAATAATGTAGGCAAGTGAGTTTTTAGTGTGTTTCAACGGTGTGCAATGGTTAGTGAAAAAACACATTTACAACCAGCTAAAAAACTTTTAATTTCTGAAATTTTCAATTTTTTTTATTTACGTGTAAAAAAATTCATTTGGATATTTTGAACAAAATATGTAGGCAAGTGATTTTTAGTGTGTTTCAACGGTGCGCAGTGGTTAGTGAAAAAACACATTTACAACCAGCTAAAAAACTTTTAATTTCTGAAATTTTCAATTTTTTTTATTTACGTGTAAAAAAATTCATTTGGATATTTTGACAAAAAATGTAGGCAAGTGATTTTTAGTGTGTTTCAACGGTGCGCAGTGGTTAGTGAAAAAACACATTTACAACCAACTAAAAAACTTTTAGTTTCTAAGATTTTCAATTTTTTTTATTTACATGTAAAAAAATTCATTTGGATATTTTGAACAAAATATGTAGGAAGTGAGTTTTTAGTGTCACAACCAGCTAAAAAACTTTTTATTTCTAAATTTTCAATTTTTTTATTTACGGTAAAAAAATTCATTTGGATATTTTGACAAAATAATGTAGGCAAGTGATTTTTTAGTGTGTTTCAACGGTGCGCAGTGGTTAGTGAAAAAACATTTACAACCAACTAAAAAACTTTTAGTTTCTAAGATTTTCAATTTTTTTTATTTACATGTAAAAAAATTCATTTGGATATTTTGAACAAAATACTGTAGGGAAGTGAGTTTTTAGTGTGTTTCAACGGTGCGCATGGTTAGTGAAAAAACACATTTACAACCAGCTAAAAAACTTTTAGATTTTAGATTTTCAATTTTTTTTATTTACGTGTAAAAAATTCATTTGGATATTTTGAACAAAATGATGTAGGCAAGTGATTTTTTAGTGTGTTTCAACGGTGCGCAGTGGTTAGTGAAAAAACACATTTACAACCAGCTAAAAAACTTTTGATTTCTGAAATTTTCAATTTTTTTATTTACGTGTAAAAAATTCATTTGGATATTTTGAACAAAAAATGTAGGCAAGTGATTTTTAGTGTGTTTCAACGGTGCGCAGTGGTTAGTGAAAAAACACATTTACAACAACTAAAAAACTTTTAGTTTCTAAGATTTCAATTTTTTTTATTTACATGTAAAAAATTTTTGGATATTTTGAACAAAATACTGTAGGAAGTGAGTTTTTAGTTACAACCAGCTAAAAAACTTTTTAATTTTTTAAATTTTCAATTTTTTATTTACGCGTAAAAATTCATTTGGATATTTTGACAAAATAATGAGGCAAGTGATTTTTTAGTGTGTTTCAACGGTGCGCAGTGGTTAGTGAAAAAACACGTTTACAACCAACTAAAAAACCTTTTAGTTTCTAAGATTTTCAATTTTTTTTATTTACATGTAAAAAAATTCTTTGGATATTTTGAACAAAATGATGTAGGCAAGTGAGTTTTTAAGTGTGTTTACAACCAGCTAAAAAACTTTTTAATTTCTGAAATTTTCAATTTTTTTATTTACGTGTAAAAAAATTCATTTGGATATTTTGACAAAAAAATGTAGGCAAGTGATTTTTTAGTGTGTTTCAACGGTGCGCAGTGGTTAGTGAAAAAACATTTACAACCAACTAAAAAACTTTTAGTTTCTAAGATTTTCAATTTTTTTTATTTACATGTAAAAAAATTTTTGGATATTTTGAACAAAATACTGTAGGGAAGTGAGTTTTTAGTTTACAACCAGCTAAAAAACTTTTTATTTTTTAAAATTCTCAATTTTTTTATTTACGCGTAAAAAGTTCATTTGGATATTTTGCACAAAATAATGTAGGCAAGTGATTTTTTAGTGTGTTTCAACGGTGCGCAGTGGTTAGTGAAAAAACACGTTTACAACAAACTAAAAAACCTTTTAGTTTCTAAGATTTTCAATTTTTTTTATTTACATGTAAAAAAATTTTTTGGATATTTTGAACAAAATATGTAGGAAGTGAGTTTTAGTTTACAACCAGCTAAAAAACTTTTTATTTTTTAAAATTTTCAATTTTTTTATTTACGCGTGTTCATTTGGATATTTTGACAAAATAATGTAGGCAAGTGATTTTTTAGTGTGTTTCAACGGTGCGCAGTGGTTAGTGAAAAAACGTTTACAACAACTAAAAAACCTTTTAGTTTCTAAGATTTTCAATTTTTTTTATTTACATGTAAAAAAATTCTTTTGGATATTTTGAACAAAATGATGTAGGCAAGTGAGTTTTAAGTGTGTTTACAACCAGCTAAAAAACTTTTTAATTTCTGAAATTTTCAATTTTTTTATTTACGTGTAAAAAATTCATTTGGATATTTTGAACAAAATAATGTAGGCAAATGATTTTTAGTGTGTTTCAACGGTGCGCAGTGGTTAGTGAAAAAACACATTTACAACAACTAAAAATTCTTTTAGTTTCTAAGATTTTCAATTTTTTTTATTTACATGTAAAAAAATTATTTGGATATTTTGAACAAAATAATGTAGGCAAGTGAGTTTTAGTGAGTTTCAACGGTGTGCATGGTTAGTGAAAAAACACATTTAACCAATTAAAAACCTTTTAGATTTTAGATTTTCAATTTTTTTATTTACGTGTAAAAAAATTCATTTGGATATTTTGAACAAAATAACATAGGCAAGTGAGTTTTTAGTGTGTTTCAACGGTGCGCAGTGGTTAGTGAAAAAACACATTTACAACCAACTAAAAAACTTTTAGTTTCTAAGATTTTCAATTTTTTTTATTTACATGTAAAAAAATTCATTTGGATATTTTGAACAAAATATGTAGGCAAGTGAGTTTTTAGTGTGTTTCAACGGTGCGCAGTGGTTAGTGAAAAAACACATTTACAACCAACTAAAAAACTTTTTAGTTTCTAAATTTTCAATTTTTTTTATTTACATGTAAAAAAATTCATTTGGATATTTTGAACAAAATACTGTAGGGAAGTGAGTTTTGTGTTTACAAACCAGCTAAAAAACTTTTTATTTTTTAAAATTTCAATTTTTTTATTTACGTAAAAAATTCATTTGGATATTTTGACAAAATAATGTAGGCAAGTGATTTTTAGTGTGTTTCAACGGTGCGCAGTGGTTAGTGAAAAAACACGTTACAACCAAACTAAAAAACTTTTAGTTTCTAAGATTTTCAATTTTTTTTATTTACATGTAAAAAAATTCATTTGGATATTTTGAACAAAATACTGTAGGGAAGTGAGTTTTTAGTGTGTTTCAACGTGTGCATGGTTAGTGAAAAAACACATTTACAACCAGCTAAAAAACCTTTTAGATTTTTAGATTTTCAATTTTTTTTATTTACGTGTAAAAAAATTCATAAGGATATTTTGAACAAAATGATGTAGGCAAGTGAATTTTTAGTGTGTTGCAACGGTGCGCAGTGGTTGGTGAAAAACACATTGACAACCAGCTAAAAAACTTTTGAATTTCTGAAATTTTCAATTTTTTTATTTACGTGTAAAAAATTCATTTGGATATTTTGCACAAAAAAATGTAGGCAAGTGATTTTTAGTGTGTTTCAACGGTGCGCAGTGGTTAGTGAAAAAACATTTACAACAAACTAAAAAACCTTTTAGTTTCTAAGATTTTCAATTTTTTTTATTTACATGTAAAAAAATTCTTTTGGATATTTTGAACAAAATACTGTAGGGAAGTGAGTTTTTAGTTTACAACCAGCTAAAAAACTTTTTATTTTAAATTCTCAATTTTTTTATTTACGCGTGTTCATTTGGATATTTTGCACAAAATAATGTAGGCAAGTGATTTTTTAGTGTGTTTCAACGGTGCGCAGTGGTTAGTGAAAAAACACGTTGACAACAAACTAAAAAACCTTTATGTTTCTAAGATTTTCAATTTTTTTTATTTACATGTAAAAAAATTCTTTTGGATATTTTGAACAAAATGATGTAGGCAAGTGAGTTTTAAGTGTGTTTACAGCCAGCTAAAAAACTTTTTAATTTCTGAAATTTTCAATTTTTTTATTTACGTGTAAAAAAATTCATTTGGATATTTTGAACAAAAATGTAGGCAAGATTTTTAGTGTGTTTCAACGGTGCGCAGTGGTTAGTGAAAAAACACATTTACAACCAAACTAAAAAACTTTTAGTTTCTAAGATTTTCAATTTTTTTTATTTACATGTAAAAAATTTTTGGATATTTTGAACAAAATACTGTAGGGAAGTGAGTTTTTTAGTTTACAACCAGCTAAAAAACTTTTTATTTTTTAAAATTCTCAATTTTTTTATTTACGCGTAAAAAGTTCATTTGATATTTTGCACAAAATAATGTAGGCAAGTGATTTTTTAGTGTGTTTAACGGTGCGCAGTGGTTAGTGAAAAAACACGTTTACAACAAATAAAAACTTTTAGTTTCTAAGATTTTCAATTTTTTTTATTTACATGTAAAAAAATTTTTTTGGATATTTGAACAAAAATACTGTAGGGAAAGTGAGTTTTTAGTTTACAACCAGCTAAAAACTTTTTATTTTTAAAATTCTCAATTTTTTTATTTACGCGTGTTCATTGGATATTTTGCACAAAATAATGAAGGCAAGAGATTTTTTAGTGTGTTTCAACGGTGCGCAGTGGTTAGTGAAAAAAACACTTTACAACAAACTAAAAAACCTTTTAGTTTCTAAGATTTTCATTTTTTTTTATTAATGTAAAAAAATTCTTTTGGATATTTTGAACAAAATGATGTAGGCAAGTGAGTTTTAAGTGTGTTTACAACCAGCTAAAAAACTTTTTAATTTCTGAAATTTTAATTTTTTTATTTACGTGTAAAAAAATTCATTTGATATTTGAACAAAATAATGTAGGCAAATGATTTTTTAGTGTGTTCAACGGTGCGCAGTAGTTA
>NW_023503550.1:0-21701 GCF_014529535.1 Bradysia coprophila | reverse complement strand
ATATTACTTTACTAGTGAGGTAAAAGTAAAATAGCATACTGCAGACGGGTAATAATTTGTTATCTTGTATCACGATGAGTAAAAGTATCCGAGGGCTTCAGCTAAATACAAGATATTAAACTACCTCACTGGTATAGAATTTACTATTACAGTCTCGTTTCCATGTGTTTATTAACTCGGCTTCGCCTCGGATCTACCAAATACACGCAAAAATTCTACTTTTCATCTTTTCACTTGTTGTAATGGATTTTACATGCTTCTGAGTCAATTTTACTTTTCATCCCAGGGTTGTAATAAGCCACTTTCAACCCTACCGCTCGTAAAATTGTAAACTTTAACTGTATTATTCTCCTATAAAGTTGCATAGGTTAGAAAAAATATTCGTTTGAGAAAAATCCGATAATTAGTGATTACAAACTATAGTACAAATATATTGCAGTTAATTGAATACAAAATTGAATATTAGAAATTTGAAAAGCGTTTTCATTCATTGAACAAATTTTATTTGTGATTACGTGGATTTGTAATCAACATTGCAACCGCTGCGATTGACTGTTGGTTTAATAAAAGGCTTATTTTGACCAATATCAACAATTTCGTGGTGAAGATGAGCAAAAATTTAATTTCGTTGGCAAGTACGTATTGTTTACTGTAAAGAAACAGAATTGTTGTTTACTGGCTACATTATTTATTTTGATTAAATTGATTGTGTACTATCGATAAATGGATCAACTAGCCATTCATAAAAGTGAAAATGCTCAAATTTTTGATCCTATTTTAACATTACCTTGTCAAATACTATTCATTTCTTATCGATAATGACGACAAAAGTAATGACAAGCTCTAGGTAATATGGTCCTTCAGATAGAAAACGCATGTTAAACAAATTTAAGAATAGATTTAAATCAGCAGATAGAAATACTTTGATAGACGGAAGTAATTCATCCGATTATAATACTGGTCATATGCTTGCCGTCTGTAACAGGTGAAAGGCGCAATAGGTCATTAAATAGTTCTATAGACAGTTATCAGCAGCCACGACGAATGTAAGCATTAGGCTTTGGTTATTGAATCAACAATATACGAATTCCGAATACATGAAATGCAGGTCTTTGGTGAGTATTCTCTTGAACCTTTACCTTTCTATGCATATTTCGTATAGGAGATATAGTCCATTGGTACGGCTTCTCGATTTAAAGTCGTTTTTCAATTAATGCTCTCAAGAAAGTAGAGTAAATTTGACGAAAAGTTTATCTTTTTGTGATTCATCTATGACACAAAAAATTGTATTTATCAAAATGTCTTTCGTAAATACCTCGATTATCATTTTGATCATCATTGACTGTCCCATCGGTCTACTATAGAAATTTTACCATCCGAATTCGGAACTTTTTTTATTTTCAAACATGAGGTCCAATTCCTTCAAATTTGTATGTCTTCTCATTTATCGTTGAAAATCAAGCAAATGGGGAGCTTGTGTCGGATTCTGGAATACTGGAGGTAGTGCATTTTGTTCTTGGTTCTCATTTTGATTTTGCGTACTTTTTAACATTCGACGCTCATGTGCATCTTGAGAGAGCTTTGATGCCAGTTTGGCAAGCATAAAATCATTGTAGATTTTGAAAAATTCGAGGCCATCTTTTGCGTCTTGCAAGCTCAAATCAGAAATAACTTCGGTTGTTTTATTGGCGATCGGTACGGTGTTGTGGTCGATGTGGTAGGAGGATTTGTGGTCGTAGTGGTTGAGGTAGTGGTGGTGGTTGTAGATTGATTCTTATGAAACCATGAATTCCATTTGTCTTTGATACTTTTAGTCATACTTTCTCCAAAATACTGATCAAAACACGCTAAATCATTGTACATGCTAGGATAGTTGCAGTTCCGATCAGTTCTGTCAGTTGACAGTATTGCATTCGGAACACAGGAAAATTGTACAAATTCTTGGACGTTGAGGGATTCAATGACGCACATTTATCAAATTATATGCGTCCATTGAGAGAGGCTACTGTTACTATCCATTTTCGGTTCTGCATTTTGAAGTAGCCACGCTCTTGTAAATAATTCATTGGCGTCTCCCAATTTGTGCGTAAATTTCGTATCACTCGCTCGTATGGTGACTCATTTTCTTTTTGCTCTCTTACGGCTTTGTTGCCAGCTTCTTGTGTACGCTGAAGTTGTTTCGATGTATTCAACAAATTGTTCAAAAATGCTTTATATGTTTCAGAGTTGATAATTTCACTGTCGGTAAGTTCGGAAGATGTTGTTGGTATTTTGAGAAGACCAGCATCATCAATACGCTGAGTATATTTGTTAAATCGAGCTTTGACATTGAGATCAAAATATTTCATAGTAGTAAAATAAACATCTTAGGCACAACAGTATGGATTTAAAATGTCATTATGTTCAGTGATTTAGTGACCCATCGTTTGCTACGCTTTTCCAGTAAATCCACAATTTATTATGGACAGTCATTTCATCTATAATTTATTTATCTATTGCGTCAATGAAGATTAGCGAATATCATGGTCAATGTGATTTATATAATAGTACATTTCGTACCTAGGACATGTTAGAAGTACGCTAAAAAAATTTTAGACCGTGGAACTTTTCGGGTCATACGTATGAAAGACATATCTTTCATACCTAGGACCCTAGGACTTCGTCGCATTTTTCTCCGTCCAATATGAAAAATACTATTCGTACCACGGACTAAAAGTCTTTTTTAGCGTATTCGATTCCAGACCTCGCCTTCGGCGAAATTTCTCTCACACCCTAAGAAAGACTTTTAGTATCTTAAAAATTTTTGGATGAAAAAAGTAATAGACTCGATACTAGCGATGTGCTTATGACATGAATGGCTTATATTTTTTAAAGATCATAAAACAATATTAAGGTTTGTATAAGTATGCAGCTTAAAGGCAGACAGTCAGTCTTATTTATATGTTAGGACAACTGAAACTGACAACTGAAATATTTTGTAACTGAAACTTCGAGATGTTCAATCAAAGAAGTAACCGATTTTATCGTTATATTGCGATTAACTTAGTGATTGCTCCGAGAGGTTAATACTTGTTGTTGTATCTGATTAACCGAAAAACGGGTTTACGGTGAATTCCTTTAAATTGAAATTAATCAACTGAATATGACTATTTGAGTAATTATATTTGTTAAAGTGCATAAATAACGTGATATAGAATGGCAGTTACAATAACTAAAAATTTAAAATCTTTGATCACTTTTTAGTCCATTCAACGCTCTTGTGCCATAACCATTTAGCCATTTCGTCATTTTTAGCAACACTGGACTCTTCTTCCATTGTACAATTTTCCAAATATTTTCCAGAGAACTTTTCTAAGTCCGGATCTATTGCAACCATCAATTTGGTCTGCGCTCCTGACTTTGGACTGTTTAGACATATACAAAACGGAATCGCTAGTTTACTATATTTAATTTTTTAAAAATTTTTACTCCCTCGACAATTCGTTGCAATGCGGGGAAACTCCCGATTTCGTCCATTCCCATGAAACTACCCGAATCTAAAAAAAATGAAGTCAAAATCCACTTGAAATCTTTTTATTTATGAAACTTGCGTGCATTAATCGTAATTATTCACATTAATTTACCCAATTTTTGAAAGCACAAACATCGACTAAAATTATTGTCTTCAAAGCGTGTATTAGTAGGAAGGGTTTCGATTTATTGTCAATAATGTTAAAGTTTCTTAAATTTTAAACTTGTTGGGGCTCTATTGGTGTTTTTGGAGGTTCCAAATTCTTGGTTTCGACCATTGCAATGAATTCAAGTTGTCAGACATAAAATATGGTCGCTCCCTCGCCATCATTTTCCCTCGGAATCAATGCTGTAACAGATGAACAACGTGTCGGACAGTAGTCTCAAACGTTGACATCATAACGTGAGAGAGCAAGTATGGCCAAAATAAAACAACGATCAATGACAGGACCGGACTAAACACATAGTAGAAAAAAAGTGCTAAATTTGTAGATAACAATCACGAATCAGTCAGTCAATCACTTTAACCGATATCATTTCGATGCCGACTAAGAAGGATGGCAAAAATATGAATAATTTGCATGAGCCAATGACGAGATCTCCTACAGTTTGACTAGCCATATGTTCGCCGAAGTTGTTGAAGATTAAATGAACGGCCCGTTTTCCAGCAGCAAACAGTGGCAATCCGTCAATCGCTGTCACAATGTAAGCGTTTGTTTTTCAAGAAGCTGATGATACCTTCTAAGAGACTCATCATGAATTCGTAAACATAGCTTAAGGCAATCAATACAAGTTATCGGATTCTCTCATAAGTCTCTGTAAAACAAGGGGAAATAAATGTGCGTGGTACTGACCAATTTATATAAACTTTTCTTGCCTTTACTCTGCGCATGACCATACGAATTAGTTTTATTATAGTCAGCATCAATGATCCCAAGCAAATGGTTCCCAAATGGAAGAAAATCAAGTTGTAGAAAGAGTTGCAAATCGGTGACCGTACTTTCGATTTGTTGGCGTGTGAAGTACCATTGCGATACGGTTCCAGCTATAACGAAATGTTGACACCCCAACGATAAACTGAACGAACCAAAAGAAAACGAAATAATTCAGGCAATATGTGAACTTCATGACCCAGTTCTTCTCGAAGAGGTCAAGTTCCTTGTTATAAAATCCAGCTGAGTCAATTACGAGCATAAAGTAAACACAAAGGAGGGTAGCGATAGTCACTGACAAAACGGTCAATAGTGGCTCGAACAGAAGCAGTGGCATATACATCAGCGCAGTCGCAGCTTCTTTGAACAATTTAATGACGAATTTTATTTGTTGACGAGTTTTGTAGATGAAGTAGAACACAATGGCCGTCAATAATGTGAAGACAATTCCCCTCGAGCATCATTCCCAAATAAAGAAGATAAATACTTAAAATAACTAGCGACCCAGCAACGAAACGACCGTGAACCACACAACGATTTTTGTGGCATAGCGTAATAGCACGAGAACAATGTCTGCAAAAACGACGGCAATCAACAAAAACAACTGCAACAGCACCAAGTTCAAGATGATTTGTGGGAAACATATTTCTAACTCCTCGGCTCACTTTCCCATTTGTACAAAAAATCCCATCCTGTACATAGTTCGGATATTCAGAGCAGTTTGCGACACACTGCCGATCAATTATGGTGAATTCTCTATACCGAATCTTTTTTATGAGTAGGAAATTTTCGTTTCGTTTATCAGGATTTCTAAAAAGAAACAGTGACGAACATTCGACCTCAATGACTTATCAGTAAAGTTACAGAGCACATTTCAATCCTCATTTCTAGAATTCTTTAATCCGCACACATTGCCGGCAACTATCATAACCATTGATTTGTCTGTAAATTGACCCATTGAAGAAGCATATCGAAGAGAAGAACTGAAATCACAATAAACAGCAATTGTACTTTTGCCGGGCCGTAAGCCAAAGCGTGGTGTGTCATAACCAAAATGGACGATGAAAACGAAATTCAAGACTAAAAAGAAGAAGTCTGTACGTCCTCTTGGTTTGACAGGACGACATTCGTTGATTGCCTGTATCAAAGAAAAAAAAAACAGAAAACAGAGTTGAATTCATAGACAGCCTCTTTGCATAACAATGCAGTTCGCCAGTGACTATATACCTCTTCTGATTTTCCGCTTTCTGGCATGGTATACTCAACCCATCCCAGGTCGTTTTGCATGATGGCCAAGTTCAAGTGAAAGTAGTTTTTTTAATTAATTTGCAAAATATTGAAAACTGTTTGTAGAGCTTATGAATTTTTCTTTGACATTGGTCTAGACATGTGAGAGACACAGTAACAATGTTAAAATCGACACACGCGCATATTCTGCTCTTAGAATAATATTGAAAGAGAATAACCAACGCACTGCTATCATAATATACACCAAGCTATACATATACTCCAAATATATGACCACACAATTACGATTTGCTAGATAGGCTTGGGACGGGGACAACGACTAAAAATTGATAGGACATCTCTCCTACTTTGCTGAAAGTTACGCAGACTCATTTTCAATTACAATAACATATTACAATTTTCGACTCCAAGTTTTCCATACGAGCGGAGCTATTACAATACTTGTGTGGTAAGACTAACATTATGCATCAGCAAACTCCTCTGGGTTAATCTTTGCATCGCCACATAAAAAATTATATCAAAGGCGTATCTAAAACAACGGATAAGTTTAGCCATTCAAAGAAACAATGCTGAGGGTGTAATGGCTACATTCGATACGTCCGAAAATATGAACGAAATTTTTTATATTTTGTAAACGCTTTATTTCTTGTAACAAAAAAAAAAACGTTTTGTTGAATTTATAATAATAAAATTTCTATGAGACACAAAAATTATATGCACAAACATTTCGCTTTCGGCTTGGGATCACAAACACCAACTCGTCAAAATAAACAATTGGGCACAGGACATATAATATTTATTATCTCGTATTTATCTCTCTAGAGCTTTGTTTATCTGGATACATCTGTACGCGGCAGATAAAATATCGTATGTAATCACTGTCCCGATTTTTATTTTGACGATTTGGATTATGTAACCACGCTTTCGGCTGTTATTAGTCTCGAAAGCTATACCGATAGTAGTAGCAATACAAACCTTATCAACAATCCCAACATAATCAATCCCCAAATCAAATTCAATCCAATCAAAGTTTCACCTTCGGACATATTTTACAACAATTTGATTTTCGGAAAGTTTCAACGGCGGTACATTTTTGTTTTGAATATTTTATTTCGAACATTGTTTCGAAGGTTTTTCTATGTTTTTTTTTGTTAATCACAAGTTGTGATTCATAGATTCACTTATATCGTTTCTGAAGGGTTAATTGCTCCGAGAGGTTAATATCTGTTGTCGTATCTTAACTTGCCATTAACTGAAACAAGGGTTCACGGTGAATGTTTTTATGTTTTCCTTTTACTTGAAATTAATCAACTGAATGTGACTATTTGAGTAATGGTAACATTATATTTTGTTAAAGTGCATAAATAAAGTGAACAACTAATAATTTAAAATCTTTGATCACTTTTAGTCCATTCAACGCTCTTGTTCCATAACCATTTAGCCATTTCGTCATCTTTAGCAACACTGGACTCTTCTTCCATTGTACAATTTTCGAAATATTTTCCTGACACCTTTTCCAAGTCGGGATCTAATGCAACCATCAATTGAGTCTGCGCTCCTGACTTTGGACTTTTTAGACATATACGAAACGGAATCACTAGTTTGCTGACTATGGTTTGGTATCGCATGAGTTCAGTTTGTACAACACCGGGATGTAGACTATTACAAGTTACTCCTGTTCCTTCTAAGCGTTTTGACAGCTCCTTTGCGAACAGAACGTTAGCTAATTTACTTTGAAAATATGCTGTGAATTTGTTGTACGATTTCTTGCTATTTAAATCGTCTTTTCTGATGACACCCAATGAATAAACCATACTAGCTACAACGACTATTCGGCTCGGTGCTGATGCTTTTAGTGTATCTAGTAATAAATTGGTAAGAAGAAAATGTCCCAGGTGATTAACTCCAAGTTGCATTTCGAATCCGTCTTCAGTCTCCCACCTCGGTAAATTCATAACGCCCGCATTGTTTATTAAAATGTCGAGTCGTTCCTCCTCTTCAAGAAACCTATGAGGATCAAATTAACAAAGATAGAGAAATGGCATACAGATTTCGCTCGATTGCAATTACTCTTTTACAAAATTTCTGACAGACTCCAACGATGCCAAATCTAATTTCCTTGCATAGACTTTACTATTTTTCGTTTTATCAATTATTTGCAGTCTAGCTTGCTCACATTTCTGCATGTCTCGACAAGCCATGTACACTGTGGCTCCACGTGAGGCAAGATCTAGAGCGGTTTCCTTACCAATACCTCCACTAGATCCAGTAACAATTACTACTTTGTTTTCTGCCCGTACATCCTTTGTAAATTGCTTTCCTTGAGCTATGCGCCTGAAATTTAAAATGATAGTTTTACATATTGTACTTCGTGCTATACTAGGGAAACTTTCCCTGGGAAAGACTACTTTTAACAGTAGTAGATTATGTAACCTCTGTCTAAATTTTTAATTTAACTAGTCGGAAGTAACAAACCCATACGAAGACATGGTCCAGGGCCTATTATGTAGAATTAATTTGCAAAATTTGCAAAAATTCACAGAAATTCACAAAAATTTGCACAAATTTACGCTTCATTTTCAGCACATTTTGCAAGTCTTTGCGTTCTTTTGTCTGTTTTAGAACAATTTAAAGTGAAGAAAGCAATTAATTTGACTTCGAAGGTGTGTAGAAGTTATTTTTTGAAAAATTTGGCAAATTTGAGGAGAATTTTGTGGGAATTTTTGCAAATTTAATTCTACATAATAGGCCCTGCATGGTACTGCTTACGTAAACCAGAGTTTAGAGAATTTTCTATGAAAATATTTTGTGTGCGTTGACTAAAGGCAATGGTTAAAATGCATCAAAGATTTTTTTTATTTTACAAGAAGTGGCAAGAAGAAGTGTTTTTTGGGAGAGGTTGAAGCGGTTGATGCACTAGAAACTGCACTGTTATAAAATCTTTCGTTGTTAAACGGAATCCAACATTTTATAAAGGTTCTTTACGACTAAAATGTGTCATTATAATTGTCAGCGTGAGTATGTCACAATTTTCGAACAACATCAGGGCATCTATTGCCTATACATGTATAAACATTTACCAGGTACGAGATATCACCTCCGATCAATCAACTTCTTTTCTGCTATTTTGTAACAACGGGTAAAGATATGTACGGTTGTACCTGTCTTTGCCCCATGACAAGAGAATCATCTGTAACGTCTGTATACATGCTCTGGTACAGTTAGAGGCAGTGAAACTTCAGCATGAATTTGCTTCAGCTGATCCACAAAAACAATCAAAACTGTTTATAAACAGGTTCGATTATATGGCATTACAATGTATCAGTTAAAAAACAGCTGAAGCAAATTCATGCAGAAGTTTCATTGCTTCTGACTGTACATTCACTTTCAAGGCTGTTTGTTAAATAACTATTATAATTCCTAGGACATAAATAATGAAGAAAACTCATAGCGAGTGGGTATGCTACAAAATTAAAATTATCGGCTCCTATTATTATCTTTACTGTTTATTGATATACACACATGGAAAATCATTTAAAAATAAAAAGCATCAAGCATATTTTCGTCTAATTGTAGTGACCTACTTCATGGAAGCAGGAATCAATATTTGTGTCTCTGATAATGTTTGAAGTAATATTGAGATTTTATTTAAATGGAGAAGAGCAATCTTGCATTACAGATACCATAAAATAGTCTTGACTTGACTTAATTGAGTTAGTGGAACCCATAGAGGTGGAACCGTGTTTTTATCAAGTTCAGGTGTTATTAATTAAAGAAATCAACGCACTTCAAGCATAAACGCTGAATGGAATACTGAAATGGGATAGACAGCGTATCAAAAACATTTTTTATACAAAATAGTACTCTATTTGGTAGCTGTCACTCCAAGCACTTTTGCTTGAAGTGTGTTGAAGAAATAAAATATAGGAAACAAAATACTCTGTAGACATAGGTACTTTGTAAGTCTCGAAAGCGAAAATGATAATTTATTAGTGATTAAGAAGTATCAACACAAACCTTATCAACCAACCCAACATAATCAATCCAGCAATAAGACAAATCGTGCCTCCAATCATAGCTACTACATTAGTTTCACCTTCCGACATATTTAACAACAATAATTTTTCCGAAAAAGGTTCAACGTCGGTCAAATATTGTTTTGAATATTTTTATATCGAAAATTGTTTTTCCAATGATCTTTTTTGGTAATCACAAATTTATGATGGATAGTTCTTGACCATTCAATGGCTCGTTAATCGTTGAAGTTGTATCCGAACGAGACACTATTACGCAAAACGTAAACAATATTTGACGAAATAAATATATAAGATAATATAATTAACGCAAGCTATGCTTGCATCGTAACCAATATTTTTAAACTAAATTTTTGACTAAATGGTAATATATTTAAGTTGGTGATATCTTTATGTTCAAAACTCTGGTGTAAGCTTTTACTGTTCTTAGTCAACTATAAAAATCAATTGTGAGTTGGTAGTTCTCACTTATGAAAACTCGGAAAATTAGCATGCGAATAGGAGCATAATGTGTGCGTGCATTCAAGAACGGGATAAATTTTTTATACGTATTTGATTCCTCTTTTATTGTTTTTCTAATCATCATTTTTATTTGGCAACAAATTATTTCTGCAGTACTATTTCCGCAATAAATTTAATTCGCCCACGGTACAATTTGCAAACATAATACGCATTGAGCAGTAGGTGCCTAGTTCTTACGTTTTATGCTGCAGAAATAGCATAAAATTTCAAATGTAGAGCCAATCGTCCATTGCTGTCGTCAATTAATTAAATTTTCCTGCCAGAAACATTAAAAATACTGCTCGAGAAAATAGTTGCTGTTTGGTTTTTGTATTAAAATAAACTCAACATAAGTTTTCATGACATTAAGTGTTCTGCAGTTATATTTGTTGCACATCGTTTTCAATAGGAAAAATAAAGAGAGTCGTCTCACTCACTCGTGTAAAATTGTAAAAATGTGAAGAGTTGCATTTGGTATACATGCGGAATGAATGGAAGGCAGGGAACAAAGAAAGCTGATTAAAACGTAAAAACTTTTGTTGAGCTTACTTTATGTTAGTGGTTCTATGAACTAATAAATTATGCACAAAAATCGACCACTATATAGGGATGAGCGTTTTGAGGGTGGAAGCTTGTTCCATATGCTGTACCAATGTCTATAACCTAGGTGTATAGCTATGTCAATCCAATCACAACATGAAGAATGACCAATATAAACGACTTGATGGATATGGTCATACGACAGAGTGAATTACATATGTATTTTGTTTTTCCACAGGTGTAATATTCTCGCGAATTGTCTTATTTAAAACAATCATAACAAAGTTTTCTATTTTATTGACAAATAAGAGTGTGTATGTGCGAATAGTCTCTAAAAGTTATTCACACTACGTGCAGTAAGATTTTCTTATAATTCCAAAGTTAAAAGCAAAACGACAATTTAAACCACTAATAATTTACAATCAATGTTGTCAACAAAAAAAAGCTAGGGGAGCCATTGCGCAATGTTGAATGGACGAAAAGTTAGACAGAGTTTGAACAGTCTGTACTCTTATTGCAGTGAATAACACATGGAACGAACAAAACGATTTAGAAGCTAAAAACCTATTCTGGAATCACTTTAAAATCTCTGATCACTTTTAGTCCATTCAACGCTTGTGTTCCACAACCATTTTGCCATTTCATCGTCTTTAGCTGCACTGCCCTCTTCTTTCATTTTACAATTATCGAAATATTTTCCTGACACCTTCTCCAAATCGGGATCTAATGCAACCATCAATTGGGTCTGCGCTCCTGACTTTGGACTTTTTTGGAATATACGAAACATAATCATTAGTTTACTGACTATCGATTGGTATCGCATAAGTTCAGTTTGTACAACACCGGGATGTAGACTATTACAAGTAACTCCTGTCCCTTGTAAGCGTTTTGACAGCTCCTTTGCGAACAGAACGTTTGCTAATTTACTTTGAAAATATGCTTTGTATTTGTTGTACGATTTCTTGCTATTCAAATCGTCTTTTCTGATGACACCAATTAAATAAGCCCTACTAGCTACAACGACTATCCGACTCGGAGCTGATGCTTTCAGTGTATCCAGTAATAAGCTGGTAAGAAGGAAATGTCCCATGTGATTAACTCCAAGTTGCATTTCGAATCCGTCTTCAGTCTCCCACCTTGGTAAATTCATAACACCCGCGTTGTTTATTAAAATGTCGAGTCGGTCCTCCTCTTCGAGAAACCTATGCGATGATTGAATTTCCAAAGATAAACAAATTGAATAAAGATTTTGGATTTTTTAGCACTTACTCTTTCACAAAATTTCTGGACTGACTCCAACGATCCCAAATCTAATTTCCTTGCGTAGACTTTACTATTTCCCGTTTTTTCAATTATTTGCAATCTAGCTTCATCACATTTCTGCATGTCTCGACAAGCCATGTACACTGTGGCTCCACGTGAGGCAAGATCTAGAGCGGTTTCCTTACCAATACCTCCACTAGATCCAGTAACAATTACTACTTTGTTTTCTGCCCGTACATCCTTTGTAAATTGCTTTCCTTGAGCTATGCGCCTGCAATTTAAAATGGTAGTTTTACATATTGTACTTTGTGCGACGGGAAAAGTAATTTTATATGTCTCTGTGTGGTAAGACTAACATTATGCAACAGCTTGGAGAGGGAGTTTAGGTTTATCTTTGCATCGACACATAAAAATGATATGCACCAGGTGCATTGCACCTATGTCCAAATGTTTATTTTGAAGAGTTGGATTATGATCGGCTTAGGATCACAAACACCAACACATCAAAATAAAAATTTGCGTAATTTTTATTATTAGAGACAGAAAAGGAAAATTAGTCTGCGTAGCTTCAATACGCAATTTCGACGATTCAAAGAAGCTACGAAAAACATAAAAAGCATCATACATGTTTTCGTCTAATTGTAGTACCTACTTCATGGAAGCTGGAAGCAGGAATCAATACTGGTGTTTGTTAATATTTGAAGTAATCTTGTCGTTTTGTTTAAATGAAGAGAAAAAACTACAGATTACAAATACCTTAACACATTCTACAATCGCTAAACCGAACTGGTGTGCATACGTTATTTTGCACCAGCTGGTCACATACAATTCCAAATGGGACCAGCTGGTGCAAAATAACGTATGCACACCAGTTCGGTTTAGCGATTGTATCATTAACTTAATTGAGTTAGTGAAACCAGTGCCATTATAGATTATGTCTGCCGTTTTTCTGAAGTTCAGTATTGAAAATTAAAAAAATAAAATATATACTACGTAGACGGAGATACTTTGAAAGTTTTGAAAGCAAAAATGATAATTTGCTAGTGATTAAGAAGTATGAATACAAACCTTATCAACCATCCCAACATAATGAATCCATAAATAAGACAAATTGTGCCTCCAGTCACAGCTACTACATTAGTATCACCTTCCGACATATTTAAAAAAAAAAATTAGTTCAAATATTGTTCTGAATTTTTTATAGTGAAACTTGGTTTGATAAAGCTTTATCTACTGTAATGTAATAATATTCACAATTTCGGTGACACTTTTAGAACCAAAATGGGCTAGATTTAAACATGTCATTTCCAGAACGTTAATTTATGAACTGAAAATTTAGATAATGTTCTATTTGCGCAGGCGAACTTCGATAATGTTTTATGTATGTACAGTGTACACCATGAACTTCGATAATTTAGTCACTAAAAAAAGACATATTCTAGATGTGTGATTTATTTGTGGCGATTATGAATATGTGACGGTGTAATGTCGTGTTGATGTTTCTAATGTTACTAATGTTACTAATGTTGATGATTGTTGATCCAGTCACATGTTCATTTCAAAGCCGTTGGGCCTATACGCTTCAAAATAATAATACTAATAGTAGTAACACATAAAACGGCATATTATTCTGCACATCTTTCAATTCAAATATGCGAAAAAAAAAGGCTGCTCACAATGATGCAGCCCGTAAAAAAACGATCTTTTCAAAAATCAAAGGTTACAAAACATAAAAATCATCTACTCTATCCGTTCCCAAAGTCCCCAAAATACACGCAGCGTTGCCTCTTTGTATCGCAATTGAAATTTTCTGCAATAAATAATCCATTGATCGCGGTTCCCCTGAAGTGGCCTTTATAATTTTTCCTAATTTCTCAATGAATTTCTTTGTTTCAGGTCCCATACAGCCTAAAGTCTCGAAAGCTAGAGGAGTAAACAAATAATTTTCTTTTAAACGCTTATAATGATTGTGTTTAAATCTTTCTGCGTTGTCCGCAATCGACCGCTGTTTCTTGCTAGATTCATTAATGTATGAAGGCGCCAATGTATCTCTTATGGTTACATCCCAAATAAGAGATTTACCATGACTCCATGGAATCAGGGTCATTCCATCAGGTCTTTTACCATCATCTCTAGACATACCTGGCGGTTGTAACATGGTTGGAAATCCTGCTGAAGAAAATGCATGAGAAAAAACTTTGTTGACTTCATCATGCGCAGCAATTTTTTTAATTTTCATTTTGCATGATAAGCCGTGTAAGCCATCCTTTTGAACCATTCCACCACAAACACACTTATGTTCCTCGCATAAACCAGAACCTAAACGAAGACCAACAGCAATTCTAGCAGAGTTGTTATCCAATAGCAAACCCAATTGGCTCGATGGAACTACTTGCAACCACTTTGAAGATTCTTTGGTTGATGATGCAAGTAGTCTTGCACGAGCAACAGGTTCGCTGGAGTCAAACATCTCATCGAATTTACTCTTAATCATCGGCAGATCCCAATTCTTTTGCTTCTTCTTCTTATCGTCACCTTCTGGAACAAAATCTCGAGGTATTTCCTCAATTAATTCCAAAACACTAGTTTCGATTACCTGAAAACTAAACTTTCTCAATATCTCACTCGACAGTTCTAAGTAGAATAAACAGACGACAGATAAGCTGGCATCGCAATATCCTCAACTTTCCTAACACCTATACCTCCAAAGCTTAAAGGAAGAGAAGCCTGGTCCCAAGAAAAATCAGACATCTTCACATTCGCAATGGCTTCGAGAGTTGAACGGAAAATCTCGTCAACAGCTCTCAAGCGATCACCTAACAAAAACGCCTTCGAGGAACGCAACAAATAATTAAACCTAGAACTACCGAGAGACTTCCTAAAAACACACAAAGCAGGATGAACATCCATCAAAGTTAAACGATCACACATCAACTTGATAGATTCAACTTTTGCTGAAAACATCCTTTCTAAACCTAACTCAAAAACAGGCGAGCCCAACATCTCCAACGAAGACTCATCAACCCGCTTAATCCCTGGTAACAATGACGAAATCTCAGAGTACATATAAGCCGCTTCACCTTCACTAGCACTCACAAAAAAGACTTCACACTTCTTAGCATTCAAAGGCAACCCTGACAAATCACAAAATTCTAAAATCTTTCTAATATCCCCAATACTACAGAAAGCACGTCACCAATACTACCATCATCTAAATACCAACATTCAACCTTGCATCTAATGAATGCGTCATCTTCATAATACCTATGCAGAAACCGGGAGGTCCCAAAGGATCTCCTTGTTGAAACCCTCTCCTTGAAAGCAGAGTTTCATCAAGAAAATAAAGATTAGAAAAATGTCTATAAGACTGTTGCATTAACGCCAACAACTCAGGACAAACGTCTCTAACCTCACCTAGCATGAACTTCCTAAACAACATATTGAAAGCATTACCGAAATCGAACTTAACCAAGGCCATCGGCTTGTCATGCTGAACTGTACAAAACCGACGAACTGCATGAACCAACGCTTCTGCACCTCCCGGAACACCAAACCCAAACTGAACAGGCTTTAACTTCTTAACTAAACTATCTCTGACATTACAACAAGCCACCTTTCCTGCCAAACGTCTCCAAACTATCCCTACTGCAATTGGCCTAACATCGTCTTCACCTTTCATAAGGCAGTCAACGAAGCCCCGAAAAATATCTTACACACGTCCTGTTGAACCTTCCCACGCTTAATAACATCCGTCAAAGAAGCTATTGCCTTCAACAACCGATTCCCAAAATCACCACAAGTAAAAGAAACTAAATCCTTCAAATGTCGGGGCCTCAAACCACCTATTCCCCCTGAAGAACTCAACGGGAAGCTTCTAATAGCACCCAAAACATCCTTAACATCAGTAGCCTGCAAATTACTATCTAACTTTACCTCCTCAAAAACCTCACCATTATCATCCGGATGCTTGCCCTTTAACTTAGTCACATTCAAGACCGTTCACCTATTGGCTAGCCATCAAAATTTCATCAACTCTTGTCCGCCCTCTCGCTTCGATTCAGTCGCACGATACGCTACCAGTGTTTAATTAATCCATAATTGCGCACAATTCTTTTGATTTGTTTGAAAACGATTTATTGAAATTCACTTGCAAAATTTGGTTTGAATAACTCACAAATGACACGATTGATTGGGCGGTTGTTTGGAGACTGAAGTTTTGTATAGCTGTTTTGTGACGGGAGCTGATGATTTATAGTTCTATACTGTCCTTGGGCCTCCGCAGTTTTTCTAAGGCTGAAACAGCTTCTCTGCTTCTGTTTACTAGTCACTTTACGTGAAATTAAGAGTGTTGATACTGTCAGTGCTCTGTCGAGGGAAATGGAAGAGCACTGATAAGCTCTGTTGTGTACAATTTTATGACTTTGTTGACTTTAGTGTGTCCATTCAACCCCTGTGCGTTCATGTAAAAAATGTGCGAAAGCACTCACGTTCATGTTTCATCTACGCGAACTATGGGGCGAGAAGCTCATCAAGCATGTTGTGGATGAAATCCTTTCGGATTGATCTCATTCGAATTACTCTATCTCACTTACGATACATAGGTCTCCTAAACCCCTGCGCGTCTTTTTAAGGCCACATGTAAAAAATGAAAGTGTGTTTCAATGATAATTTATACCACTCACCCTCTTCATCGAGGCGGTTTAGCTACTATTCCTTACCTAAGTGCCTTTGTACATAAATAGAGTAAATTTCATCCGATTTTGCTGTTTTTGTTTTTTAGAGAGATTTCAAAATAGCAAAATAATATTTCGAACTGTCTTCTTTTGTTCACAAGTTGTGACTCATAGTTTCAATAACAATTTATGACGGATAAGTCTAGACCATTCAATTAGCTCGTTAATCGTTGAAGTTGTATCCAAACAAATATATCTGATAATATAATTAACGCAAGTTATGCAACCAATATTTTTAAGCTAAATTTTTGATAAAATCAATACCCTCTCTAAAAAAGAAACTAGGAAGCGAGATCGAGTGCAAAGTATTTTGCACCGAGATTCAGTTCACAGTTTTCGAACAGTATGATGCTGAGTTCCTATAAACACAATTTTAGCTTTATCAAAATTGTAAAGCCATCGATTTTCCCAGTCATTTTGGCGTCAAATTTGAAAACGCCTTAGAGAATTCAAATTTGGCGCCAAATATTATAAACTGAGAATCACTTAATTGGAATGGAACATCAATGACTTTTTCATGTGTCGGGGCCGAAGATGAGGGAGTTTCGAGATTTTTCTCGGATTTTCGACCCCTTACACTCACTTCGTTCGGGCTACAACTTCGCCGAAATTGCCTAAAAATCAAACGTCCAAAACAGATACACAAATAACTATTAAAAGTTAAGTTGATCTAAAATTGTGTTTTCTTAAGGTGAACAAAACCTGTCAGATATAAATACATTTTTGTGGTAACAATGTTTTCTATTTTATTGACAAAAAAGAGTATAAATATGTGAATAGTCTCTTCATAATACTGTTGCTATTCGCATTGGGTGCAGTAAGATTTTGTTATAATTTCCAAAGTTTAAAAGTAAATGACAATATAAAAGAACTAATAATTTACAATCATTGCAATTAAACTTTTATGTATGAAGACTGTAAAGATGATATGAGAAATTGAGAACTTGGAAATAAAATTTTTGTTTCACGCACCCAACGAGATCTGAACCATGGAACCACTTGCTTATGAAGCAAGCGTTCTACGAACCAAATCACATAAAACAAAAATTTTATTTTTAAGTTCTCAATTTCTCATATCATCTTACAGTCTTCATGCAAATTCAGAAGCAATACAACATTCAGAATAAATTGCAATTAACTTTTTAAGTGTTTCACGTTCCACATTTGTATTTGTTCCACATCGTTCCATATGTTGCCAAACAAAAGAAACGTAATGCGAGCCATTGTGCTACGATAAGTGGAAGAAATGTGGAGAGACAGATAGAGTTTATACCTACTTTTATTGTGGTGAATAACACGTGGAATGAATGGAACGAACAAAACGAACTTAAAGGCTAAAACTTATTTTGGAATCACTTTAAAATCTTTGATCACTTTTAGTCCATTCAACACTTATGTTCCACAACCATTTTGCCATTTCATCGTCTTTAGCTGCACTGCCCTCTTCTTTGATTTTACAATTATCGAAATATTTCCTGACACCTTCTCCAAATCGGGATCTAATGCAACCGTCAATTGAGTCTGTGCTCCTGACTTTGGATTTTTTTGGAATATCCGAAACGGAATCATTAGTTTACCGACTATCGACTGGTGTCGCATAAGTTCAGTTTGTACAACACCGGGATGTAGACTGTTAACAGTTACTCCCGTTCCTTCTAAGCGTTTTGACAGCTCCTTTACGAACAGAACGTTTTGCTAATTTACTTTGAAAATATGCTTTGTATTTGTTGTACGATTTCTCCGCTGTTTAAATCGTCTTTTCTGATGACACCATATTTGTGAACGTCACTTGCTACAACGACTATGCGCTCGGAGCTGATGCTTTCAGTGTATCCAGTAATAAGTTGGTAAGAAGGAAATGTCCCATGTGATTAACTCCAAGTTGCATTTCAAAATCCGTCTTTAGATTTCCCACCTCGGTAAATTCATAACGCCCGCATTGTTTATTAATATATCAAGTCGTGACTCCTCTTCAAGAAACCTATGCGATGATTGATTTCCAAAGATAAACAAATTGAATAAAGATTTTGGATTTTTTAGCACTTACTCTTTCACAAAATTTCTGACTGACTCCAACGATCCCAAATCTAATTTCCTTGCGTAGACTTTACTGTTTCCCGTCTTTTCAATTATGTGCAATCTAGCTTCATCACATTTTTGCATGTCTCCGGCAAGCCATGTACACTGTGGCTCCACGTGAGGCAAGATCTAAAACGGTTTCCTTACCAATCCCAGCGTTAGATCCTGTCACAATTACTACTTTGTTTTCTGCCCGCACATCTTTTGTAAATTGCTTTCCTTGAGATATACGCCTGCAATTTAAAATTGTAGTTTTACATATTGTGCTCCTTGCTGAGGAAAAATTAATTTAAAAACAAATTTCTATTTAAAAATTTCGACATATATTTCCATGTACCAGTAGCATATAACATCGAGGCAAAATCGATCGGCCATGAGTCCAATGAGTTCGACAACTCGAACTGTCACGTGATCGTCGACATCGAATCTACATATTTATAAATGCAGATATCAAAAGGTGTAACATCAATAATTATAAATTAATAATTTTAATCAAGCCCTTTAATTTAATACACTTCATGATTGGAGCAATTATTTTTGCTGGATGTTTTAAACTTAATGTAAATAATTTACTTGTCAATGCTTATTAAAATGAGTACCGATACCCACTCATTAACGATATTGAGCAGTGTGATAAGTTCAAGGATGAAACACAAACTTGGTTCAAGGATGATGCTCTTTTCTAATAAATGTATGGTGTATAATGTGTATAGTATAATGTGTGACTCATATCATAGCTTAATTCTGTCGGTGAATAAATTTAATTTTACCAAAGAAGTTACATCTTATTTAGAAAGGCCGCTGATGCAATTTTCTATATGATTATGTAACGACTCTTTTAAATATAATTAATTTTCCAACCGAAAGTTAATAATGTAGCTCTATGTTTTAATATCAAAGTAATGTATATTTGGTGACTAATCGCACGGATAGTCAAGGAAACAATATTGGTCTTTTTTTTAAATGCAAAAGAAAAAACTGAACAATACAAGTAATATCTATCTTAAAAGCCGACGAAGGGTTCGGGGCTGGATGATATACATTACAGAACATATGCTATCAAACTATCATTAAATTAATTGCGTCAGTGGAACCGGTCAAATTCATCAAAATCAATTAAGAATGAATTCGAGGAACATGTACCACTGAAACTGATAAATACAAATCCCAATGGTAGTTGCAGACCAGGAGGACCGAGAGCGAGCGGTGCTATTACATATTATGTCTACCGTGTTTATGTAGTTCAGGTTTTACAAATCTCAAAAATAAATATATCAAACAGATATAATTCAAAGACATAGATATCGAACACAATACACCTTACACGGTAGGTAAACGTAGACATATAAGTGCATCAGTACTTTGTTAATCTCGAAGCGAATGCGATAACTTATAGTGCTTAAAGAAGTATGTATACAAACCTTATCAGCCATCCCAACAAAATCAATCCAATATAACACCGATTGTGCCTCCAATCCAAGCTCCTACATCAGTTTTCACCTTCCGACATATTTTACAACAATTTTATTTCAACTGTAGCCAAATGACTATTTGGAATATTTTTATATCAAACAATTGTTTTCAATAAAGTGAAGTGATTTGTTCCTGCGGTCTCCTCTTTTGTTATTCACAAAATTGTCGTTCACAGTTCCACTTAAAATTTATGACTGACCATTCAAGACCATTCAGTGGCTTGTTAATAACTGAGGTTGTATCCAAATGTAATACTATTGCGCAAAACATAAACACAATACCATTTGAAGACATATATCTGATTAAAATATTAATGCAAGTCATGCTTACATCGTAACCCATAACTTTAAAACTGTGACTAAATGTTAAAGATTTCAAGTTTCGGTGACATCTATATGTTTCAAATTTCTGGTGTGTTCTCTTACTATTCTTAAGTCATCTATAAAAATCAATTGTGTAGGTAATTCTCACGTTTGAAAACTCGGAAAATTACCATGCTAATGGAACATAAAGTGTGCGTGTATTCAAGAACGGGTTTATTTTTTATATGTATTTGGTTTCTCTTTTTAGTTTTCTAATTCGTCAATTTGATTTGGCAACAAATTATTTCGACAATAAATTTAAAATTGCAGCAGCAAAATTTGATTCGTCGACAGTAAAATTTGAAATATAATATTTGGGCAGTAGACGTTTACGTTTTACCGGGGCGAATATTTTTAACTTTCGTTGATAAACGTTTTCAATTATTTTCTATGGTTTTAAGAAGATTTTCTTTACAGGTTTTTCAATCGATTTTAGATAAGGTCATAACCTGGCCTTAACGACTTTCCCGGATTCTGGATTTACACTGACATGTTTAGTTTTCTGAGAATTTTGGGATGACACGATTTTCTATTTTTAATGTTTTTTCGAAGCATTTATTAATGATGTTTCTTCTGTTGACAGGAGGATTTTATTGATATAAATTTACTTATAAAATATCAAATCATCACCGCACGATAGCACCTGCGTCTAGCATTAACATACGAAAATATTTGATGGCTGTTGTTATCAGAATAAGCATTGCACTTTCTTTGTGTGAGTGACAATTTACTGCCAAAATTACTAAAATTACTGATCGATAATATAGATGCCAGTTGATTTTGGTATACTGTAGGTGGTTCTATAAAAGAATTAATAAAATATAGAGGTACACAACTATCTAATATATATTGGTAGCAGTATTTTGAGGGTTGAAGCTTGTTGCGTGACTGTGCATGTGTCTATAACCCATACCTATCCATCACAATACAAAAAAAGACCAATATAAATGACCCGGTGGTTAGGGTCATAAGTTCGAATTGTTCTTCTACAGGTTTAACATTCTCATATTCATTAATATTCTCAAA
>NW_023503549.1:0-18566 GCF_014529535.1 Bradysia coprophila | reverse complement strand
TTGATGATTGGCGAAAGACTTTCCAGATCAGTCAGCAAAGCCGAGCCGCCCAGAATCCTGCAGATAGGATGTGGCAGTAAATCATTGATGAAGATTATGAATAGAGCGGCCAAGTATTGCATCCTTGGCGGACATCCTGAGGTTAGGAAAATTCTGGCTGGACGAATGACGCACAATTACCACCAGCTCGCGAACGATCCCTCACGGTACGCACTTGCAAACCCATTGGACCTAAGTACCGTTTGAATTTATTCCAAGTCCCTTTAGTTTACCAACAGGCGTCCGTGGTTCACTTTATCAAAGCCTTTTCGTGGAAATCCGTATAAACTGAATTCAACTCTGACCACCATCACGCCCAATATTGTTTGCCCAACTCGATAACGTATTCCATCAAGCGTTCGTTCTGTGTTGACCTCTTCACAGAACAAAAACCGTGCTGAAGAATGAGTGAATTTTATGTTAATCTGATCAAACAACATGAGTGAAACCAGTCTCTCAAAAACTTTAGAAACAGCACACAAGTACTAATCGGTCTGTAGTTCGACACATGCTTTATCTCCGTCTTTAAAAGCATTGGTGACGAAGCTCACTTTTCCACTAGATGGAAACTTTTTTTCAGCTAATGATCGGTTAAAAAGGATGGTTAAGCGGCAGATCCAGGGAAATAGGCCACAATTTGCAAAAAACATCATGGGAAGTGTTGCCCGTCTGGGTGTACCTTGTGCACGTTAAAACTCTTCAGCGCATCTCGTACTTGACTTTTCCGTGAGTATGATTCTGGTGACTCATCCAAATCGACGGTTGAACCAGGATCGTGATGGGTGCCTTGAGATTCAAACGCTGCCCAACTGACGGATTTGAAAACCGACATTAAAATACTTTAGCAAAAAGGTTACACACGAATCACGAATCATTTGGCGACCTCTCCCCCAACTTCATGTGCGTTCGGCACGGAATTGGTCTTGCCGTAACGACTTTTCGTAAATGCAAAAATAGCATTTCGTATTGGATTTAATTTTTCTTCTTCGCCAGTCCTTATACATAGTCGATTCCAAAACATCTCGCAAGCCTGTCTTCACTTCTCTACGAGACGACGAAACGTTGTCGGTAACTCATCCACCGTCTACTAACGTCATCAACTGGCCCCTAGCTTTCGCAAGCCGCTTCAGTTCCATCCTTTGACCTCGCCTTCTTACTGATCAGAGAAATGAGCTGCTGTGAGTAGAAATTCGGATATTCACGTACTGAGCACCTACACTTGGGAATGGACTCAATGTAAGGATCTAAGATGGAATAGAACTTCTCAACAGCACGGTCCACATCTAACCCATCAAGCTCATCAACCCAGTCAACTCTAGACAGCTCATCGTTAAGTCTAACATAGTCTGCCCGGTAGAAATTCGTTCTAGCGGACGCTCTTCTAACAAAACTTCATGGGAGCCAACGACAGAGTCAAATCTAGAGCCAGATGGTGAGGATCTTCAACAACCAATGGACACTTTGTCCTGCGAAGTTGGATCCGCTTCGGATCAAGATTGGAGATAACGAGATCAAGAGTGTTGTAAACACATGGCTAGCATCATTTCCAGCTATCTGCAGCAGTTCGTGCTGATTCATGTAGGGCGTTATGCCAATGGAAAATGTCCGGATGCCATATTTGATAGCGCGTTCTGCCATGTCAGCAGTTTCATACGACGAGTTGGATTCGACACCGGTAAATATCACCATATTCATTGGAACTCCACGATAATATGAAATAAAGTTATGTAATGCCAACTCGATTCCCCAATGGGTATTTGTGCTGAAACCTGCTTCAAATTCTGTCTCCAAAATTTTCGAACTTATTTCTGCCGGACTTAATCCACTCTCCAAGTCAATGTGAACGGTTGCATAAAACGAATAGGTTACAAAAGAAACTCGATTATGACTGTAACCGGTAAATGCGTTGGCCAATCGTTCTACAAATTGTTTAGCCTTTTCGAAATTATCACGTCCGATGCTTCCCGATGAGTCGAGTACAACTACTAAGTCATTGGGTTGATAACAAGGTTGAGCTATAGGTGACAGAGCTTGTACCTTTACCTTTCGAAAAAAGATTGAATAGTCTTCATAATATGCCTCCAAATAATAATGGAAATTAACATTACCTCGGAAATATATCGATGCAGCTGTGTATTTTGGAACGGTACTCCAAGTAGCATCGTAACGATTTCTATAATTGATTAACACACTCAAAAGGGGGTTTGCTTTCTTCGGATGCCCACTTTCCCATGGTGCACATGGTGCCAATACAATATCATCGCCGACCATCGCCAATCAGTTCGAGCATACTCTCCACTGGTCCAATAGGCCGTTGCTATATCGAGAAACAATTAACAATTTAAACCAAAAAAAAACCGCCTGTTGAGAGAGTGGATTCACAGTCAGTGTACCCTACCAAATCCATAATTCTTTCAACATTTCCCTGACATATTTCCATTTCTTCCTCCGTTTCCACAGCGAGTAAATTAGCGTTTAGTATGTTTTTACAATCTTTCTGTGCAGTATTGCAAGCACCCTACATAGTTGCGTTGATTGTCAAAATCGATTCGATTTTGGAATTTGCGAAATAAAATGTTCTCTAAAGACTCACCCAATTCTGACTAATGTAATAATTACTTTCGTCAAACAGCTGCGTACTTCTTCCTTGAACACTCATTCATGATCTGAACGACCCGACGTATTTTAAGCCTTAAGAAAGTAGGGAATTTTACTTTAGTTGTGTGTCATTGCGCTTCCTTGTAAGTTTTACCATTTCCTGCAGGTACGTTCGTTGATAGCATAGCGTTAATTGCAACTATAGCGTGCAAAGAAATCAAAATCAGTTTCACCATTTTGGTTCAGTATTCGCTAGACTGATGACGATAGGTCTACACGGGGAACAATACAGAAAAATGTCTTAAATATTAATTGATTTGATGAATGTGCCCTTCATTTTGTACATCTGTAAACTTCAATTCGAAAGGGATTCGTAAAGTTCAATGGTTGCATTTTCTTGCTTAGAAAGTTATATCACAACTAACTGACGGGGAAACTGAATTTGATTTTCACGATTTTTCTTTATTAGGAAAATAAACGTTATTTACTTAAAATTAAATTATTTTAATTGAATTATCAAGTTCCATAGAAGTTCGAATTCCAAAAAATTATTCGCTTACTTTTTACTTTATCGATACCCTCTGTTAAAAATGAACTTGAAAGGCAACAGAAATTGACAACTATTGTGAGTAATCAAGAAACCGTCAGCTATTTATGGGAGAAATGTGTTTTTGTCCGCGAATTTTTTCTAGATATAGTCACTCACCCACCAATTTTTATAGTCGGGACTGTGGGATGTAAATTTATAAAATATTTCATGCATGATGAGTTTTATTGTTAGAAATCGGATACCGATACAATTTCTTATTTTGTGATCTAGGATGTGGTTGCGAAATTCTCATAATAACGAAAGACATTCGTCGTAAAAGCAACCATGATAACCATAGCAAAAACTGTCAAAAATGTCTCCTTAATGAAGAACTCAGAGTAAAGTTTCGCAACCACCATTGCTCTTTGGCTAGAGTGCAATGCAACCACACTAAAATTGCGCATAAGCTACATGTGCTGAACACACATGCTCACAATAAGTCACGTAATTGCATATGGCAAGCTGCATGTGTACCTACTTAGTGGTTAATACGATATCGTTAATAACTTAACATAAGAATATATCTCATGGCACTGGGCATTTTAGTTGTCAGTGGTCAATCGAAACTATTAAAAAATGGAAGTTGAGTGTTCTGAATTAACAGAAATTTTAGAAATTGTAAATTTTTGTGAACAAATCTTACATTGTGATAGTGCAACAGAACTTGAAGATAGCTATTTAGACATCTATGATTATAACAACTCAAGCCACATTGAAGACGTTTTCATGGATTCATATGTTCTATCAGTTTCTGAGTTAGAAGAATCTGTTGACGAATTGGAAATTTCTGATCATGAAAGTGATAACCTGGACCTTTTACAATGTTTCATTACCATAATTGAGCTGGACTGCCTGTTAAATTCGCAAACCGATGATACGCAAACTGATGATACGCAAACCGATGATAAGCAATTAAAGCGTCGCAGAAAAGATGGGGAGTCCATCCCGTTAATCAACTGCGAAAGGAACTTAGTCATTTTGAAAATTTGGTTCAAGAAATGCTAATGAATGACCATGACAAATTTTTCAATTATACTCGAATGAGTCCAGTTATTTTTGATCATCTGTTAAGCTTGGTTCAACCAAAAATTACAAAATTTACTCCGAATGCGATACCAGCAAAATTTCGACTACTACTTACTTTAAGGTGTGTGCTAAATTCAATTTTAATTCTATGAAAATGTACTTGAGACGATTTATCTTGACTGACTATATCTTTTCGTCTTATAAACGCACTATTATTTCTCTTTTGTACATCAGATATTTGGCTACAGGCGATTCTCTCAAAAGTTTGCATTATAACTTTCGTTTGGGTGCTTCGACAGCTTTCAACATCGTTAATGAAACATCCCTATGGAATGTTCTGTCGCCCATCTATTTGAAATTTCCAACGGAGGCAGACTGGCTTAGAATCGCCTCAGAGTTTGATGAGAAACTGAGATTTCCAAATTGTTGCGGTGCAGTCGACGGCAAGCTCATAGAAATAACGGCACCGAAAAAGAGTGGATCAAAGTATTTCAATTACATGCGTTATTTCAGCACCAATTTGCTTGGAATTTGTGATGCGAAGAAAAATTTTATATATGTGGACATCGGAAGTTACGGTTGCCAGAGTGATGGCGGAGTATTATTCCAGTCAACGTTCGGAAAGCGCTTAACCACAAATAGTTTGAATTTGCCACCTCCAGCCCCATTACCACACACTAATATACTGTGTCCGTTCTTTATTATTGGAGATACGGCCTATCCGCTACATGAACATATTCTCACTCCGTATTCTGGAAAATATGCCGATCTGAGTCCTATTCAGAAACAATACAATAAAGAGCTGAGTAGTGTCCGCCAAAACATAGAGAACACTTTTGGTATACTGGTTAAAAGATGGCGTGTACTAAATGGCCCTATCGAAGCTAACCCTGATATGGTTGACAATATTGTGGTGGCTACTGTAGTTCTTCACAATTTCGTAAAATCGTTTGACGATCCTGCATCGATAAGATACATGAGAGCAGATGAAGAAACATTACCAACCAATCAAGGTATCAAAGCCTTTGAATTTTTGAATGGATGGATCGAACTAAATCGGGGTGCCGGTCCGACTAGAGATGCTCATTGTTGTAGAGACAAATATGCAATGTCAATGTCAATTAAATTGTTTGTTGTGTTTCTTTGCCGTTGGTTTCAGAATTTTATGTTGTTTTTTCTTGGTTTTAAATTAAAGATGAGAACACTGCATCTCGACTTTTTCGGCCGTTTTCAATTATAATTTTAATAACGACTCCAGAATGGCTCAAAGTCATAATTAGTTGTGTATACAGAAGAATTCGTCTGCATTTAAATGTGTGTCGATCTAAGGAGAGCCAGTTTGGAAACCTAATCATATTTTGAATAGTAAAAAGACTAAAATTGGTATTTCAGTACTTTTTCATATGTTCATCAAATGACATTTGCATATCTGAGCTGCCGTTTGACTGTGTGGGTGTGTGTCACAATGTTTCTGTTGTTATTTTTAGGCCGAAATATTTATCTTTGTTAGATTTTTGTGATTCAAAGCAACTTTCCTTGTACTTTTGTAAGTAGCCCGAGGTGACAGGATGTTTACTTTTGATGTTGCTAATATATGTATGAAAGACATTGTGGATATTTACCAATACTGTGAGACAATTAACAAAATGTCGTTCAGACATTACGACATCAAAAGTATGAATTCTCATTAAACTTATTTTGCACTATTTCACTTTTATCTTAATGTAAATGACTACAATGATTAATCTACAACTAGTGATAAATAACTGTAAATGTTGCGCAAAGGCTACAACTGAAATAGTTTGACCAACGAAGTCGTTTGGTTTATATTGATGTAATCGCGGCTTAACAGTTGAAAACTTAGATTTCTGCTAAGTATCTTAAAGCGAATGGAATCAGTTTTTAGCATTACAAGCAATACATACCTTTCACATAAAAATAAAAACGGTTTTTATCAGACAAAGTATCGTTCCTATCGTGTCTGTGAGTCAGGGAACTCCAACTGAGTGATAACACGAAAAATGCGCACTGTCGTTTGTTTTAATTTTCATTGTAATTGATATTCGGTTTAACATGGGCTCTTGTTGGGGAGGTTCGATTGAACTCACTATAAAGCAATGCAAGGCAAAGCTCGTAGTGAAGAGAAAGTATTACGTTTCATTTATAGTTGAGTGAGTAAAGGTCTTTTTAAGCAAAATATTTATTTTATCCAAAATACAATTTACATATTCGATTAATCGCTCAACTGAGTTACAATGGCCAGAATCAGATGCAATGACTAGATTCGGTGTTAAAAGTTAGGTTCGGTAACAATGCCTAGATTCGTTAACAATGACTGGATTCGGTGACAATGACTAGCTTCAGTGATGACTAGATTTGGTGGTGGTGACTGGATTCGGTGATGATTACTGGATTCAATGATGATGACCAGATTCGGTAATGATGACTGGATTCTGTGGTGATGACTGGATTCTGTGGTGATGACTGGATTCTGTGGTGATGACTGGATTGGGTGACAATGACTGGATTCGGTGGTGATGACTAGATTCAGTGATGATTACTGGATTCAGTGGTGATGACTGGATTCTGTGATGATGACTGGATTCTGTGATGATGACTGGATTGGGTGACAATGACTGGATTGGGTGACAATGACTGGATTCGGTGGTGATGACTAGATTCGTTGATGATTACTGGATTCAGTGGTGATGACTGGATTCTGTGGTGATGACTGGATTGGGTGACAATGACTAGACTCAGTGATGATGACTGGATTCGGTGGTGATGACTAGATTCAGCTATGACTAGCTTCAGTGATGACTAGATTTGGTGGTGGTGACTGGATTCGGTGATGATTACTGGATTCAGTTATGATGACTGGATTGGTGGTGGTGACTGGATTCGGTGATGATTACTGGATTCAGTTATGATGACTGGATTGGTGGTGGTGACTGGATTCGGTGGCGATTACTGGATTGGGGTGACAATGACTAGACTCAGTGATGATGACTGGATTCGGTGGTGATGACTAGATTCAGCTATGACTAGCTTCAGTGATGACTAGATTTGGTGGTGGTGACTGGATTCGGTGATGATTACTGGATTCAGTGGTGATGACTGAATTGGGTGACAATGACTGGATTCGGTGGTGATGACTGGATTCGGTGGTGATGACTAGATTCGGTGATAATGACTAGTTTCGGTGATGATGACTGGATTCGTCTACAGTGACTAAGTATGTTAAAAAGCCTAATTCGGTGACATGGTTGACCAAGTGTGCATGATGTTGACTAAATCAGGTTCTCATCGCTATCGAATTCTTCTCCTGAAGACTCACCACAATCAATTGCATCCCACGCATATTCGGAACGAAATTTCGTTTCCCGAGCTTGATGACGATCAAATCCCAAATAACGTAGAACCGAGGTCAGGTGACTGCAGCATCCTAAAGTCCTTTCGCCAACTTTACATGAACAGTACAGCCCTTTGATAGCGTCATACCCGCTTACGTTATTATCGAATTTGACCCACGCATCATGGGATTTTGATTTACTGAAACGCGACTGCATTCTGGCTCTGATGATGTTTTTTTTCGCGATGAATGAATATTCCGAATTCAGTGTCACTCTTCAGATGCTCGTCTATATATCTTTGAGCAATTTTGATTTGGTACGTGCCAAGCGTAATTTTTTTAAGGTCGTCCATTGACAACATTGGAAAATCAAGAACTGAAGATGCTGATGCCTTTTCCCACTTAGTTGTCATACGTCTTAGGCCAAGTTCCTCGATTTCATTTTTTAATTCGTTCACTTGTGGTATTTCATCTGAGGCAACCACATCTGCAATTACATCATGAAATTCGCTGTTCTTGTATAGCAATGGGAAATATTTGTTCATAATGGCACAAGCTATTCGATTAAATCTCATTATCTTTGGTACGTAAGTTCCCTCGATGGTATGTTTGAAAAATGGGAAAACGTTTTTAATACGACCATTGACAGCTTCGACTACCCATCTGAACATTGTAACCTACGGAATATAGACGAAAAACAATGAGAACACAATGAAGGAATGAGCAATTTCAGGAAAGACAAACTCAGACAGACGTATCTCAAGAAAATCATTAAATATGCTACTTCATTTGTGTATATTGCTCTATTACAGAGCGAAGTACATAGGTGATAGATTCTATAAAGAAATTAGGAGATATCTTGCAGATACTTTGATGAAGTAATAGATTTTACTGAAGTACGTTTTATGTTTTTCAAAGTTCAAGCAAATGTCGACTAGTGTTGGAAATATGTAACATGGAAAAACTGACGGCACGTCACAATATCTTGTGAGAAAGCCCAATTCAATCACAATTACATCAATAACCAACTTAGCTCAAATGTGATAAATATTTGAGATCCCAAGTTTCAATTTACAAATGAGATTGAACTAACCTTTCTCGATGCATTCGCTTCTTCGCATGTGAAGTGAGTTCGTTTCCCATTCAATAGACTTGGCATAAAAACGGTTAAGCCTTTCGATTCCGTTTCACCAACGACGTCCCGATAGCCTCTATCGAGCAAAAAAAAATCGTCCTCCTCCAAAAACAGCAACAAATCCGAATTCTTGTAGTGGTGACGAATATTCGCAGCGTCGTTGTTTTTAGCATCGCAAAAGTATGGCCCAGCCGCCTCCAATATGTAACCAGTTGGAAGTACGATGTACAAGGGTTTTAACAAATTCCGCTGTTTATGGGCAGAGAACGTTTTTCTTTGTAACCCAAAGTCAGCTGGTTTCTCAATGTAATTGTACGTTCCATCGGCGATTAAACACAATCGATGTTCTGGCTGTCCCAACACTGTTGACGTTAGCTTGATAGAGTGTTTCTCTAGAGCTTCGTCACGAGTAATGTGATAATAGCCTAGATTTTTCGGCACAAAATGCTCCTCCAGGGCTAGAGAAACAGCGGCAATGGTTTTACTCACAACCTGTTGTGTTGTCGAAAAATTATGAGCGATTATTTCTTGTTTCATATTATTTCTGAGGAGTAACAGGAACATTGCCAAAGCCGTTCGAAGTGATCTTGTCGATGTGTAGAAGTCTCGGACTCCTATCTAATACGTAAAATGAAAGGCCACTGTTCGACTTACTAATTACAATTTATTGAGCTCGTTTAAATGATGCTGACGCTATGGTGGTCGAGTGAATAAAGATCTTCGTCGTAACTCATACGCTCTAGTTATATTACGGTCGGTTAACCGAATATAACGAGAGAGTTCGTACTAAGAGAATGCGATGTTATTTGACATTTCGACACTTGTTACGTAGGGGTAGTGACTCAGTTCACGACCACTACATTATTCCCCTTTTCAACAAAAAAAAAAACAAGAAAAACAAAAAAAAAATTACAAACTACGAAAGGACATCCCGTCTGAACGTGTACTTAGTTTATAGCTATCAGCACAAGCCCACAACGACCAAAACTATCGAAAACTAACCGACTTCTTCTTAAGGACTTTATTATCCGATGCCACCGACAGAATCCCAAACGCTGGCTTTAAACGATCTATCGACACCGTATCGTTCTTCCGTTAACGTGCAAAACGTAACCCTTCCTCAAACGTTTAATAACTTTAAATGGTCCGTCGTAACGGGGATGCAGACTAGGCTTTACCCTGTCAATTCTAACGAAAACGTGACTGCACGTACTTAACGCCTTGGGAACGCTCTCTTGAGCTTGTCGGGAAACCGCAGGCTCAACTGGCTTTACAGCACGCATATGTTTTCGCAACCTATCAACAAAATTAGAATGATCGAGCGGATCGGTCAGCGGTGTATCGACGAAAAATTCTCCCGGAATCTTCAAAGTTTGCCCATATACTAACTCAGCTGGTGAGCATCCTAAGCCTTCTTTCACTGTAGCTCTTATTCCCAGCAAGACTAGAGGCAACTCGTCGGTCCAATGAACAGTATTACATCTAGCGATTATCGAATCTTTAAAATTTCTATGAAAACGCTCTACCATGCCATTGGCTTGCGGATGATACGATGTTGTACGGATCCTGTCTGAGCCTAACAACTTACACAATTCGGCAAACAACTGCGACTCGAACTGCTTTCCTCTGTCAGTCGTGATTTCTAATGGCACGCCAAACCGCGAAATATACTGGCTAACTAGGCACCTAGCTGTCGTTTCGGCAGTCTGATCATGTATAGGATAAGCTTCTGGCCAGCGAGTAAACCTGTCTACGACAGTCAGAACGCTCGTGAAACCGTTAGAACAGGGTAGCGGACCAACAAGGTCAATATGAATGTGCTCAAACCTACTAGAAGGAGCCTTGAATTTTCCTAGCGGCGATTTCACATGTCTCACGACTTTAGCCCGCTGGCAAGGAATACACGACCTGGACCTGATCGACGAAGCTGTTTCACTGGAAAGTTCGCTGTCAGATAAAAGTACTACAGATGTGAATAGTGTCGAGGAAGCTTTGCGTGCGCTAGATATTGCGATATCAGGAGAGGAGTCACTGTTGCAACAAAATGAAGATGAGTTTGAGTGTTTCGTTACCAACGAAGACGACAAGTTTACTCCTCCGGATCTGGTGAACAATATTACGATAAGTGATGCAGCAAGGGAAATTAACAACAAGACTAAAAGAGTTCACGATAAGAATCATATTAATGAAGTTCGCAAAGAGGCTGAAATTTTAGTAAATAGCGTGCTTGAAGAGAGTAAAAGTAAAATTGTGCAAGGACTGGTGCCGACCAACTTTACATTGAGTCACACTTTTAACAATTTTGATCAAGACTGTCGCATTGAATTCAACGCCTTGCAAGGAAAGGCGGATAACACAAATTTGAAACAGGAATTCAACGATCAATATTTAACACGCGATCTACAAAGCGTTGGATCGGTGGAAAACTTATGTTTCGACAACATTGTTCTGGAGGCCAGTACGCCTTTTGTCAGAAAAATGCCGAAATCCGTTGATAATGAAAGCCCAATCTTTGATTCACCCATCATAGCCAATGCTACATTTGATATCGTTTCCAACAGTTCTAACCTCTTCGAGAGTCTGGGCTGCGTTACGCAGTCCAAATGGCATCCTAGGGAATTCAAACAATCCGAAAGGAGTGATTATGGCAGTCTTATGCACATCCTCTGGTGCCACTGGAATATTGTGAAAAGATCTCACTAAATCAATTTTGGAAAAAATCTTACTCCCTGCCACTTTAGCATTGAAATCTTGAATGTGTGGCAGAGGATACCTGTCCGGAATCGTTATAGCATTTAACCTTCGATAGTCACCACATGGACGGAAGTCCGGACTTCGAGGTTTAGGCGGCATAGTTAATGCCGAAGCTGCTTGTGACGACGAAGGTCGACAAATTCCAACTTCATTCATATAGTTGAATTCGACTTGAGCCACTTTAAACTTATCGGGGCTTAGCCTGCGTGCCTTGGAATACGGCAACGGACCTTTCGTGTGTATATGGTGGACAACATTGTGCTTGACTGGCAGATTGAAATTAGGCGGAGCAACTAATGACGGATACTTCTTGAGAATTTCGCCGAATTCTGTGGCAATTGAATACAACCTAGGAGTTGGCTCATAGCAATTATCAGCCCTCATCGCGTTTATTACCAAAGAGGTTGCTGGATCGACCAATTTCTTGTTCCTCAAGTCCGGTAGAAGACCGTGCTTAGCTAGAAAATCTGCTCCTATTATCGGTTTGTTCACATCAGCTAGGATAAACTCGTGAGGATAATTCCTCCTTAAACCTAACTCAACTTCAACTACTTTGCTTCCGTACGTATTAATCACCGAACCGTTCGCAGCCGTTAGCTGAAAATCTTTGTTTAATTTGAAAAACTTAACAAAACTTTTCGGAATGACACTTACGTCAGCTCCGGTATCAATTAAAAACAGCAATTTATTCTTATTATCCCTAACAAAAAGGCGGCAAGATTTAAACAACATCCCACTGGTAGCCGCGTCTACAGCAGGACTCTTTAGTTTGGGTTACTCGCTCGGTCTCTTGAAACACTCGTGTCTTGGGATTTATCCACGAATGCGCAAGGCTTAGTACACTTCGTTGCTCTCTTTCCGAACTTAAAATGATCAAAGCAGAATCTACCATTTGGGTTGAACCGTGAACTTCGTGAACGATTTCTGCGATAATTGCTGTTTGAACGAGTGTGATTGTTCGAGCTTTCATTAGAGCAATTTCGAGAACGACTTCTGTTCCTATTGCGAGACCTATCAAACGAAATCTTTTCGATCATCATTTTTAGAGAATTAATTTCGCTTTTTAGCTCATCATAGATTGAAGATGGACCGGCCGGATGATTACTCACAGCAGAGATGTTAGCTGTTTTTATTGCTTCCCACACTTGGTCAGCCAATTTCATCAAGTTACCAATCTCATCGTCCTTTTGAGGAATAAGAGCTACACTGATCGCCTGAGGAAGTCTACCCATCCACAGCTTTTTCAACAACTCATCACCAACCGTACCGCAGTTGCCTGCTAAACGCTTAAGGGTCCTAAAAAACTCAGACGGCTTTTTATCGCCGATCTCTTCATCGGATGTTAACTTCCTTATCCGGCTTTCCAAACTCAATGAATGACGACCAATAAGCTCGTCTTTCAAATTCTTATACAAATCGCTCGCTGGGGGATTCTCTAAAATATCCGATACCGATTCGGCTATGTCTTGAGGCAACGTAGCTACGACGTAATTGTACTTACTAACATCAGATGTGATTTTACCTAACGAGAATTGTGCTTCTGCCTGTATAAACCAAGTACGCGGATTACTTGCCCAAAACGTTGGCAATTTCACTATAAGAGCGTTAATGTCGGTTGGAGTTTTTAACCCTTGATCAGGCTGTGGTTCTGGACCATTTTCACCTTGTAACTCCTTTTCGTCAACCATATTTAATAATTACACCGCGAAGTGTCGAAAAATTAATCGAAAAAATAAATCGCACTCACCCAGTCCGTTCAACAAGACTAATGATCAACTCAAACATGAAAAACTCGACTGGAAACTTTCAGTCGTTTCGGAATATTCTCAAATTAAAATTCCAAGAAAAATCAATTAAATGATCTCGAAAATGAAAGCAAAATGTTCTACGTTAAATGATGATCAAACAAAAGCTAAATTCCGAAACGCTGCCTAACCTTGAGCTAGTTTAGAAATTGATGGGTTTCGTTATATAATGCAAATGAAATGAGAACAATCTGATGAAATGATTTTATCAGTTGATTGTCTTGGGTACGTTGAGTAACTGTTGATTGTTGAATACCAGTGTGGATACCGAACAAAGGAATCGACGCGCCAAAACCAACGGGAATTATGTATTTTCTCGAACAATGTAGATTACGCGCCAAGATCCAGATTTTTCGATCGACAATTCAACGCAAACGATATAATTTCGGTGTGGCAATGAATTTATGACTAAGTCACGTACCTTTTATCCCCACAGGATTTGTACCTGTGGAGATTTCCAACCAACAAAGCCTGGTATTTCCAATGGTCTGCTACCAACGACCTTGACCGTAGAAGTTTTTTGTACCAATGAATTTCGTCCTTCTTGCAGACCAGTTTTACGGACGTGATAATGTTCCGCTAGCACACGCCACAATGCTTAAAATCGACGGCCAGCCAAATACTATGTCTTGTCACATCCACTTTGCTCTGAATGACCTCGACCACGTTGTTTTCTCTCGTGATAGCTCCAAACGATGATTTTATTTCGCGATCAACCAGGATTTAGCTCACGTTAGCTTTAAATCAGAATGGATAATCCTTTCTGCCAAAACTAACGGCCAAATGATGAACGCAGCGTTCGATCAGCCAAAGTTCACGTTTTATTGAAGTTAACGGCCAAATTGCAAATGAAAATGTCTCCGGTCGGCGTCAGCAAAAAATTACTTTTGTTTCACTTTTTCAATATCAATTTCACTCAATGAATTTAATTTAACTTTCTGTGTTCGTCGGGGTCACCAATGTAGAAGTCTCGGACTCCTATCTAATACGTAAAATGAAAGGCCACTGTTCGACTTACTAATTACAATTTATTGAGCTCGTTTAAATGATGCTGACGCTATGGTGGTCGAGTGAATAAAGATCTTCGTCGTAACTCATACGCTCTAGTTATATTACGGTGGGTTAACCGAATATAACGAGAGAGTTCGTACTAAGAGAATGCGATGTTATTTGACATTTCGACACTTGTTACGTAGGGGTAGTGACTCAGTTCACGACCACTACAGATGTATTTCTCATGCCTAAATAGTAAATACAATAATGAGCGATCTATATCGGAATGACGACTTAAAAAAGTTCAATTTTACCAATTAGATACTGCACCAGATCATCGAAGTTTTCCTTGTCGATTCCGAAAAACATTTTGTACTTTTCCGGCTCGACACCGTCTTCTTCGAAGTTGTAGGGTGTTGACTTTGGTAGGTCTGATACTGCATGCAGCCACACGTTAAAGTGTTCGATTTTAACATCGACTTTTTGCTTTGTAGTGTCGATCAAAGTAAGCGCCTCGTCAGTAAAAATATTCGAACTGGTCAGATGTAAGTCGCATGATCTATTTGACTTCGGAATATAACAGCGCTTCTCAAACCATGCCTGTCTAATAGCTGACCATGGCAATGCTTTCCTTCCGTATTTTGACTGGCAGAGACAACAACAAGATTGAGTGGCTTTCAATCCTTCCATTTGAAGTGTACACAATCCGTGTGACTCCGAAGACGTTGGTGCAGACTTTTGAATTGCGTTACAGCTTTGAATTTCAGTTGTATTGTCTGAAAATCATTTAACATAATTAAATGCCCCAAGCCCCAACTGATGATTATATAGCATTTAGCAGTTTTTGAATAGTTATAAACTTACCGATTGAAGTAACTGAAGGTGTAGATGGCAACGGTTCTTCATTTGCTACAATGTCGGATGCTTCGGCAATTGGGTCACCAGTTTTATCACCGTCTACAACACCGTTTCCAACACCGTTTCCAACACCGTCTCCAACACCGTCTCCAACACCGTCTCCAACACCGTCTCCAACACCGTCTCCAACACCGTCTCCAACAATGTCTCCAACAATGTCACCATCACCGTCTCCAACACCGTCGTTATATGTCGAATTTGGTAGTAGATTCAACGAGTTAAGTTGATGAGACACACTTAACGATGCCGAGTCTCGAACGACGGACTTGGGTTTTCTTGATTTTTCGACGGGCGAAATAGTTCACTTCGGGTAGTTTAACTGCTGTAATTGGCCAAAAAAAAAATTAAGTAACGGAGGAATTCATTCGGTTACGGTAGAAAAATGCAAAAGAAAAGCTATTTTCAATCACTATGAATACTTGGCAATTCAAAAATGGAGAAAAAAAACAATTACCGGTTGAATCTACAAAACCTTCGGTATGATTTGTAGAATCAATTTGGTCAGCCGAAGTGCTTACTTCAACAGCTGCGGAATCGCTCGCAACAGCTGCGGAATCGCTCGCCAATTAAATCAGCATCGATCGAAGCTGAATCGATCGGGGTTAACTGGATTCGATGGCACACAATCTAAGTATATTTGTAAAATGTTAGATCTTTTGTGGGATAGGATAATATCTTTACAAATACCTTTCACAACGTCAACATTCGATTTGGTGAAGCTTCTCAGGACTTTCCTTGTGATGCCTGGTTCATGAGCAATCGGCTTGTTATCTTGAACCGCTTTGTTCGGTCCCCTGTCCTTCATACGATAATGACAGATTATCCCATGGCACTTGATGCAGACAAAATCATCCTTTGAAAACATGTTCATATCCAGACCGGTTTTTTCTGCGTGGATGTTCAAAAGAACCCAATTGGAGTCGGATCCTATGCGGACTCTTTGCTTGTTTGTCTCTGTTCTACGCTTGCAGAGACAGCAAGATATCTTAGGCATGGCAATGGGATAAGTTTGGCATATCAGGCAGATTTAAACAAGGAATCACAGCTATTTATCACTAGTAGCAGATTAATCGGATGATGTTATTGCGCTATTTGGCAAATCGGGCAGATTTAAAGCAAAAATTCACAGTTATTTATCACTAATTTTAGATTAATCAGACGCTACAAAATCTGCACATCAGATTTGCTTTTAGTTGTTTTCACACACTTATTAAAGGGTTCACCGTACCACTATTTATAATATTTTGTAGATTTTTACATTCTAATCGCGACCATTATTATATTTGTTACAACCAATTTGTTTGTGTTTTGAATTCCGACATTACTAAACTTATATTAAGCATGCTACGATTCAGATTGTTGTTATTATGTGCTAGACAAGCAGCGGTTACATACCGCTCATACCACCGACATCTGCGACATCTGTTATAAATTATTACAACGTCAAATCGGCCAGCTCATGTTTGTTCGGTTGTACTAATCTTTCATACTTTCAACCTAATAAAAAATTGATATCTGCTTCAGCATTAGACGCTGGTAGAGAATCTCTTTCAGTCATAACAGAACTGTGCAACTTCCTTCTTCGTGGTAAAGTGAATGATGAAATTTGCAAATTACGCTTTTGGTGCTTCATTGTGTGCGTTAACGAAGAAAGACGGAGGTATCCGCCCTATTGCCGTAGGTCTTTCTATCAGACGATTGGTCTCCAAAGTGGCTTGTTCCCAAGTTAATGATGAAGTTGGTAATTATCTCTACCCCCGACAATTAGGTGTCGGATAAGACAAGGATGTGAAGCAGCTGTTCACGCAACGAGAAGCTTTTTGTCAGTTAATTTAGGGAAGTCTAAGATCCTTTTGAAAATAGATTTTGGCAACGCCTTCATTCAGTCGAGAGGACGTGATGTTGAACGAACGAAGTGTACATTTCCGTCGCTGTATACATACGTTTGGCAATGTTACAGGAACTCTTTCTCTGTTATTTTTCGGTGAACATTCCATGTTGTCGCAAATAGGAACTCAGCAAGGCGATCCATTGGTCCTTTATTGTTTGCTTTAACTATTCATCGATTAATTCAGCGTCTGCAAAGCGAATTAAATGTATGGTACTCGATGACGGCAGTGTGTGCGATGAGCCCGAAATAGTGTATCATGATTTTTGAATGTGTGATCAACGAGGCAGAGAAGATTGGTCTCAAAATTAATCCATCGAAATGCGAGCTATTCTTCTGTTTGGGCTCAGTTGACGAAGAAACGTATATAAAGTTCAATGCAATCTGTCCTGGAATCAGGGTTGTATCTAAGGAAGATTTAAGTCTGCTTGGCGCACCTCTTTTCGAAGAAGGTTTCAAGAAATTTGCAGAAAAAGTTTTGTGCAAAGTGAAGGTAATGTTCGAGCGTTTGAAATTTTTAAATTCGCATACGTCATTATTCCTTTCTCCGAAACTGTTTTGCAATCCAAAATTGAACATCTCCAGCGTGGAAATTTGAAAGATTTTCTTGGCAGCATTTGACAATGAAATTAAAGATCTTTTGGAAGTAATACTGAATGTAGATTTGAATCACAAGCAATGACGCAAGCGGACTTTACCCATTAACGAAGGTGGTCTTGGAATAAGAAGACTTCAAGACATTTCTTTACCTGCTTTCCTTGGTTCGTCATTTGGTGTTGGAGGTCCACGTCTCTCAAATTCTAAACTCTCAGACGTGCCTTTCATTGCTAATTTTGATGAAGCTTCGGAGAAATGGAAAAGTTTAAATGTTGAAGAGCCATCTTTGAAGACTTCGCAAAAGCTTGGGACATGATCAATACAAAACGAATTATCAAGAAAGAACTGGTTTTTACATCGAAGCTTGATCTGGCTCGTTTTAAAGCACTACAGTGTAAAGAATCAAATGCTTGGCTTCATGCAATTCCTTCTTCAAACATTGGAACTTTTATGGACAGTAATTCGATAAGAATCTGTATTGGTTAACGACTAGGTTGTGATATATGTTTGGTACACACGTGTCTGTGCGATCTGTAGTATCCGCAGAGGTCTGCATGGATTGAGTTGCCAAAAAAGTGCAGGCAGATATCTACGTCATATAGAATTGAATGAAATCATAAGTCGAGCACTTATGTCCCTTCATCTTCCAAACCACCTGGAACCAAAAGGATTATCAAGAAATGACGGAAAGAAACCTGATGGAGTAACTTTGACGCCATGGTCTAAAGGAAAACCTTTGGTCTGGGACGCGACTTGCGTAGACACGTTCGCTGATTCATACTTGTCGAAACATCTAAAAAAGCTGGCGAACTCGCAAATTTTGCAGCGCTTGAAAAACAAAACATTATTCAGATTTGACTTCATCTAATAAT
>NW_023503548.1:0-10064 GCF_014529535.1 Bradysia coprophila | reverse complement strand
AGACTAAAACAATTAGATAATAAATTAAAAATTTGGCAGTACACGTAAGGGAAATAAATTCGAAATGAGTTCCAAGTATAGGCGTACCATACATTTTCTAATGATTGAATCAAAAAACACATCAAAACCATCCATCCATCGCTGAGGTGAATTTTATTTTGTAAAATGATCAAGACTAAACAATTAGATAATAAATTAAAAATTTGGCAGTACACGTAAGGGAAATAAATTCGAAATGAGTTCCAAGTATAGGCGTACCATACATTTTCTTAATGATTGAATCAAAAAACACATCAAAACCATCCATCCATCGCTGAGGTGAATTTTATTTTGTAAATGGATCAAGACTAAAACAATTAGATAATAAATTAAAAATTTGGCAGTACACGTAAGGGAAATAAATTCGAAATGAGTTCCCAAGTATAGGCGTACCATACATTTTCTTAATGATTGAATCAAAAAACACATCAAAACCATCCATCCATCGCTGAGGTGAATTTTATTTTGTAAAATGATCAAGACTAAAACAATTCGATAATAAATTAAAAATTTGGCAGTACACGTAAGGAAATAAATTCGAAATGAGTTCTCCAAGTATAGGCGTACCATACATTTTCTTAATGATTGAATCAAAAAACACATCAAAACCATCCATCCATCGCTGAGGTGAATTTTATTTTGTAAAATGGATCAAGACTAAAACAATTAGATAGACTAAAACAATTCGATATAAATTAAAATTTGGCAGTACACGTAAAGGAAATAAATTCGAAATGAGTTCCCAAGTATAGGCGTACCATACATTTTCTTAATGATTGAATCAAAAAACACATCAAAACCATCCATCCATCGCTGAGGTGAATTTTATTTTGTAAAATGGATCAAGACTAAAACAATTCGATAATAAATTAAAATTTGGCAGTACACGTAAGGGAAATAAATTCGAAATGAGTTCCAAGTATAGGCGTACCATACATTTTCTTAATGATTGAATCAAAAAACACATCAAAACCATCCATCCATCGCTGAGGTGAATTTTATTTTGTAAAATGATCAAGACTAAAACAATTGATAATAAATTAAAAATTTGGCAGTACACGTAAGGGAAATAAATTCGAAATGAGTTCCAAGTATAGGCGTACCATACATTTTCTTAATGATTGAATCAAAAAACACATCAAAACCATCCATCCATCGCTGAGGTGAATTTTATTTTGTAAAATGGATCAAGACTAAAACAATTAGATAATAAATTAAAAATTTGGCAGTACACGTAAAGGGAAATAAATTCGAAATGAGTTCCAAGTATAGGCGTACCATACATTTTCTTAATGATTGAATCAAAAAACACATCAAAACCATCCATCCATCGCTGAGGTGAATTTTATTTTGTAAAATGGATCAAGACTAAAACAATTGATAATAAATTAAAAATTTGGCAGTACACGTAAGGGAAATAAATTCGAAATGAGTTCCCAAGTATAGGCGTACCATACATTTTCTTAATGATTGAATCAAAAAACACATCAAAACCATCCATCCATCGCTGAGGTGAATTTTATTTTGTAAAATGATCAAGACTAAAACAATTAGATAATAAATTAAAAATTTGGCAGTACACGTAAGGAAATAAATTCGAAATGAGTTCCCAAGTATAGGCGTACCATACATTTTCTTAATGATTGAATCAAAAAACACATCAAAACCATCCATCCATCGCTGAGGTGAATTTTATTTTGTAAAATGGATCAAGACTAAAACAATTAGATAATAAATTAAAAATTTGGCAGTACACGTAAGGGAAATAAATTCGAAATGAGTTCCCAAGTATAGGCGTACCATACATTTTCTTAATGATTGAATCAAAAAACACATCAAAACCATCCATCCATCGCTGAGGTGAATTTTATTTTGTAAAATGGATCAAGACTAAAACAATTAGATAATAAATTAAAAATTTGGCAGTACACGTAAGGGAAATAAATTCGAAATGAGTTCCCAAGTATAGGCGTACCATACATTTTCTTAATGATTGAATCAAAAAACACATCAAAACCATCCATCCATCGCTGAGGTGAATTTTATTTTGTAAAATGAATCAAGACTAAAACAATTAGATAATAAATTAAAAATTTGGCAGTACACGTAAGGGAAATAAATTCGAAATGAGTTCCCAAGTATAGGCGTACCATACATTTTCTTAATGATTGAATCAAAAAACACATCAAAACCATCCATCCATCGCTGAGGTGAATTTTATTTTGTAAAATGGATCAAGACTAAAACAATTAGATAATAAATTAAAAATTTGGCAGTACACGTAAGGGAAATAAATTCGAAATGAGTCCCAAGTATAGGCGTACCATACATTTTCTTAATGATTGAATCAAAAAACATATCAAAACCATCCATCCATCGCTGAGGTGAATTTTATTTTGTAAAAATGGATCAAGACTAAAAACAATTAGATAATAAATTAAAATTTGCAGTACACGTAAGGGAAATAAATTCGAATTGAGTTCCCAAGTATAGGCGTAGCATACATTTTCTTAATGATTGAATCAAAAAAAACATAAAAACCATCCATCCATCGCTGAGGTGAATTTTATTTTGTAAAATGGATCAAGACTAAAAAATTAGATAATAAATTAAAAATTTGGCAGTACACGTAAGGGAAATAAATTCGAATTGAGTTCCCAAGTATAGGCTTAGCATACATTTTCTTAATGATTGAATCAAAAAACATATCAAAACCATCCATCCATCGCTGAGGTGAATTTTATTTTGTAAAATGAATCAAAACTAAAACAATTAGATAATAAGTTAAAAATTTGGCAGTACACGTAAGGGAAATAAATTCGAAATGAGTTCCCAAGTATAGGCGTACCATACATTTTCTTAATGATTGAATCAAAAAACATATCAAAACCATCCATCATCGCTGAGGTGAATTTTATTTTGTAAAATGGATCAAGACTAAAACAATTAGATTAATAAATTAAAAATTTGGCAGTACACGTAAGGGAAATAAATTCGAAATGAGTTCCCAAGTATAGGCCGTACCATACATTTTCTTAATGATTGAATCAAAAAAACATATCAAAACCATCCATCCATCGCTGAGGTGAATTTTATTTTGTAACATGGATCAAGACTAAAACAATTAGATTATAAATTAAAATTTGGCAGTACACGTAAGGGAAATAAATTCGAATTGAGTTTCCCAAGTATAGGCGTACCATACATTTTCTTAATGATTGAATCAAAAAACATATCAAAACCATCCATCCATCGCTGAGGTGAATTTTATTTTGTAACATGGATCAAGACTAAAACAATTAGATTATAAATTAAAAAATTTGGCAGTACACGTAAGGGAAATAAATTCGAATTGAGTTCCCAAGTACTGGCGTACCATACATTTTCTTAATGATTGAATCAAAAAACATATCAAAACCATCCATCCATCGCTGAGGTGAATTTTATTTTGTAAAATGGATCAAGACTAAAACAATTAGATAATAAATTAAAAATTTGGCAGTACACGTAAGGGAAATAAATTCGAATTGGAGTTCCCCAAGTATAGGCTTAGCATACATTTTCTTAATGATTGAATCAAAAAAACATAAAAACCATCCATCCATCGCTGAGGTGAATTTTATTTTGTAAAATGGATCAAGACTAAAAAAATTAGATAATAAATTAAAAAATTTGGCAGTACACGTAAGGGAAATAAATTCGAATTGAGTTCCCAATACTGGCGTACCATACATTTTCTTAATGATTGAATCAAAAAAACATATCAAAACCATCCATCCATCGCTGAGGTGAATTTTATTTTGTAAAATGAATCAATACTAAAACAATTAGATAATAAATTAAAAATTTGGCAGTACACGTAAGGAAATAAATTCGAATTGAGCTCCCAAGTATAGGCGTACCATACATTTTCTTAATGATTGAATCAAAAAACACATCAAAACCATCCATCCATCGCTGAGGTGAATTTTATTTTGTTAAAATGGATCAAGACTAAAACAATTAGATAATAAATAAAAAATTTGGCAGTACACGTAAGGGAAATAAATTCGAAATGAGTTCCCAAGTATAGGCTTAGCATACATTTTCTTAATGATTGAATCAAAAAACATATCAAAACCATCCATCCATCGCTGAGGTGAATTTTATTTTGTAAAATGGATCAAGACTAAAACAATTAGATAATAAATAAAAAATTTGGCAGTACACGTAAGGGAAATAAATTCGAAATGAGTTCCCAAGTATAGGCTTAGCATACATTTTCTTAATGATTGAATCAAAAAACATATCAAAAAACCATCCATCCATCGCTGAGGTGAATTTTATTTTGTAAAATGAATCAAAACTAAAACAATTAGATAATAAATTAAAAATTTGGCAGTACACGTAAGGGAAATAAATTCGAATTGAGTTCCCAAGTATAGCGTAGCATACATTTTCTTAATGATTGAATCAAAAAAAACACTATCAAAACCATCCATCCATCGCTGAGGTGAATTTTATTTTGTAAAATGGATCAAGACTAAAACAATTAGATAATAAATTAAAAATTTGGCAGTACACGTAAGGGAAATAAATTCGAATTGAGTTCCAAGTATAGGCGTACCATACATTTTCTTAATGATTGAATCAAAAAACACATCAAAACCATCCATCCATCGCTGAGGTGAATTTTATTTTGTAAAATGGATCAAGACTAAAACAATTAGATAATAAATTAAAAATTTGGCAGTACACGTAAGGGAAATAAATTCGAATTGAGTTCCCAAAGTATAGGCGTTAGCATACATTTTCTTAATGATTGAATCAAAAAACATATCAAAACCATCCATCCATCGCTGAGGTGAATTTTATTTTGTAAAATGAATCAAAACTAAAACAATTAGATAATAAATTAAAAATTTGGCAGTACACGTAAGGGAAATAAATTCGAATTGAGTTCCCAAGTATAGGCGTACCATACATTTTCTTAATGATTGAATCAAAAAACACATCAAAACCATCCATCCATCGCTGAGGTGAATTTTATTTTGTAAAATGGATCAAGACCTAAAACAATTAGATAATAAATTAAAAATTTGGCAGTACACGTAAGGGAAATAAATTCGAATTGAGTTCCCAAGTATAGGCTTAGCCATACATTTTCTTAATGATTGAATCAAAAAACATATCAAAACCATCCATCCATCGCTGAGGTGAATTTTATTTTGTAAAATGAATCAAAAACTAAAACAATTAGATAATAAATTAAAAATTTGGCAGTACACGTAAGGGAAATAAATTCGAATTGAGCTTCCCAAGTATAGGCCGTACCATACATTTTCTTAATGATTTGAATCAAAAAAACACATCAAAACCATCCATCCATCGCTGAGGTGAATTTTATTTTGTAAAATGGATCAAGACTAAAACAATTAGATAATAAATTAAAAAAATTTGCAGTACACGTAAAGGGAAATAAATTCGAAATGAGTTTCCCAAAGTATAGGCGTACCATACATTTTCTTAATGATTGAATCAAAAAACACATCAAAACCATCCATCCATCGCTGAGGTGAATTTTATTTTGTAAAATGGATCAAGACTAAAACAATTAGATAAAAAATCAAAAATTTGGCAGTACACGTAAGGGAAATAAATTCGAAATGAGTTCCCAAGTATAGGCGTACCATACATTTTCTTAATGATTGAATCAAAAAAACACATCAAAACCATCCATCCATCGCTGAGGTGAATTTTATTTTGTAACATGGATCAAGACTAAAACAATTAGATAATAAATTAAAAAATTGGAAGTACACGTAAGGGAAATAAATTCGAATTGAGTTCCCAAGTATAGGCGTACCATACATTTTCTTAATGATTGAATCAAAAAACATATCAAAACCATCTATCCGTCGCTGAGGTGAATTTTATTTTGTAACATGGATCAAGACTAAAACAATTATGATAATAAATTAAAAATTTGGCAGTACACGTAAGGGAAATAAATTCGAATTGAGTTCCCAAGTATTAGGCGTACCATACATTTTCTTAATGATTGAATCAAAAAACACATCAAAACCATCCATCCATCGCTGAGGTTGAATTTTATTTGTAAAATGGATCAAGACTAAAACAATTAGATAAAAATTAAAAATTTGCAGTACACGTAAAGGAAATAAATTCGAAATGAGTTCCCAAGTATAGGCGTACCATACATTTTCTTAATGATTGAATCAAAAAACACATCAAAACCATCCATCCATCGCTGAGGTGAATTTTATTTTGTAAAATGGATCAAGACTAAAACAATTAGATAATAAATTAAAAATTTTGCAGTACACGTAAGGGAAATAAATTCGAAATGAGTTCCCAAGTATAGGCGTACCATACATTTTCTTAATGATTGAATCAAAAAAACACATCAAAACCATCCATCCATCGCTGAAGGTGAATTTTATTTTTGTAAAATGGATCAAGACTAAAACAATTTAGATAATAAATTAAAAATTGGAAGTACACGTAAGGGAAATAAATTCGAATTGAGTTCCCAAGTATAGGCGTACCATACATTTTCTTAAATGATTGAATCAAAAACATATCAAAACCATCTATCCGTCGCTGAGAGTGAATTTTATTTTGTAACATGGATCAAGACTAAAACAATTAGATAATAAATTAAAAATTTGGCAGTACACGTAAGGGAAATAAATTCGAATTGAGTTCCCAAGTATAGGCGTACCATACATTTTCTTAATGATTGAATCAAAAAACATATCAAAACCATCTATCCGTCGCTGAGGTGAATTTTATTTTGTAACATGGATCAAGACTAAAACAATTAGATAATAAATTAAAAATTTTGCAGTACACGTAAAGGAAATAAATTCGAAATGAGTTCCCAAGTATAGGCGTACCATACATTTTCTTAATGATTGAATCAAAAAACACATCAAAACCATCCATCCATCGCTGAGGTGAATTTTATTTTGTAAAATGGATCAAGACTAAAACAATTAGATAAAAATTAAAAATTTTGGCAGTACACGTAAAGGAAATAAATTCGAAATGAGTTCCCAAGTATAGGCGTACCATACATTTTCTTAATGATTGAATCAAAAAACACATCAAAACCATCCATCCATCGCTGAGGTGAATTTTATTTTGTAAAATGGATCAAGACTAAAACAATTAGATAATAAATTAAAAATTTTGCAGTACACGTAAGGGAAATAAATTCGAAATGAGTTCCCAAGTATAGGCGTACCATACATTTTCTTAATGATTGAATCAAAAAACACATCAAAACCATCCATCCATCGCTGAGGTGAATTTTATTTTGTAAAATGGATCAAGACTAAAACAATTAGATAATAAATTAAAAATTTGGCAGTACACGTAAGGGAAATAAATTCGAAATGAGTTCCCAAGTATAGGCGTACCATACATTTTCTTAATGATTGAATCAAAAAACACATCAAAACCATCCATCCATCGCTGAGGTGAATTTTATTTTGTAAAATGAATCAAGACTAAAACAATTAGATAATAAATTAAAAATTTTGCAGTACACGTAAAGGAAATAAATTCGAAATGAGTTCCCAAATATAGGCGTACCATACATTTTTCTTAATGATTGAATCAAAAAACACATCAAAACCATCCATCCATCGCTGAGGTGAATTTTATTTTGTAAAATGGATCAAGACTAAAACAATTAGATAATAAATTAAAATTTGGCAGTACACGTAAGGGAAATAAATTCGAAATGAGTTCCCAAGTATAGGCGTACCATACATTTTCTTAATGATTGAATCAAAAAACACATCAAAACCATCCATCCATCGCTGAGGTGAATTTTATTTTGTAAAATGAATCAAGACTAAAACAATTAGATAATAAATTAAAAATTTGGCAGTACACGTAAGGGAAATAAATTCGAAATGAGTTCCCAAGTATAGGCGTACCATACATTTTCTTAATGATTTGAATCAAAAAACACATCAAAACCATCCATCCATCGCTTGAGGTGAATTTTATTTTGTAAAATGGAATCAAGACTAAAACAATTAGATAATAAATTAAAAATTTGGCAGTACACGTAAGGGAAATAAATTCGAAATGAGTTCCCAAGTATAGGCGTACCATACATTTTCTTAATGATTGAATCAAAAAACACATCAAAACCATCCATCCATCGCTGAGGTGAATTTTATTTTGTAAAATGAATCAAGACTAAAACAATTAGATAATAAATTAAAAATTTGGCAGTACACGTAAGGGAAATAAATTCGAAATGAGTTCCCAAATATAGGCGTACCATACATTTTCTTAATGATTGAATCAAAAAACACATCAAAACCATCCATCCATCGCTGAGGGTGAATTTTATTTTGTAAAATGGATCAAGACTAAAACAATTAGATAATAAATTAAAATTTTGCAGTACACGTAAAGGAAATAAATTCGAAATGAGTTCCCAAGTATAGGCGTACCATACATTTTCTTAATGATTGAATCAAAAAACACATCAAAACCATCCATCCATCGCTGAGGTGAATTTTATTTTGTAAAATGAATCAAGACTAAAACAATTAGATAATAAATTAAAAATTTGGCAGTACACGTAAGGGAAATAAATTCGAAATGAGTTCCCAAGTATAGGCGTACCATACATTTTCTTAATGATTGAATCAAAAAACACATCAAAACCATCCATCCATCGCTGAGGTGAATTTTATTTTGTAAAATGGATCAAGACTAAAACAATTAGATAATAAATTAAAAATTTGGCAGTACACGTAAGGGAAATAAATTCGAAATGAGTTCCCAAGTATAGGCGTACCATACATTTTCTTAATGATTGAATCAAAAAACACATCAAAACCATCCATCCATCGCTGAGGTGAATTTTATTTTGTAAAAATGGATCAAGACTAAAACAATTAGATAATAAATTAAAAATTTGGCAGTACACGTAAGGGAAATAAATTCGAAATGAGTTCCCAAGTATAGGCGTACCATACATTTTCTTAATGATTGAATCAAAAAACACATCAAAACCATCCATCCATCGCTGAGGTTAATTTTATTTTGTAAAATGGATCAAGACTAAAAACAATTAGATAATAAATTAAAAATTTGGCAGTACACGTAAGGGAAATAAATTCGAAATGAGTTCCCAAGTATAGGCGTACCATACATTTTCTTAATGATTGAATCAAAAAACACATCAAAACCATCCATCCATCGCTGAGGGTGAATTTTATTTTGTAAAATGAATCAAGACTAAAACAATTAGATAATAAATTAAAAATTTTGCAGTACACGTAAAGGAAATAAATTCGAAATGAGTTCCCAAATATAGGCGTACCATACATTTTCTTAATGATTGAATCAAAAAACACATCAAAACCATCCATCCATCGCTGAGGTGAATTTTATTTTGTAAAATGGATCAAGACTAAAACAATTAGATAATAAATTAAAAATTTGGCAGTACACGTAAGGGAAATAAATTCGAAATGAGTTCCCAAGTATAGGCGTACCATACATTTTCTTAATGATTGAATCAAAAAACACATCAAAACCATCCATCCATCGCTGAGGTTAATTTTATTTTGTAAAATGGATCAAGACTAAAACAATTAGATAATAAATTAAAAATTTGGCAGTACACGTAAGGGAAATAAATTCGAAATGAGTTCCCAAGTATAGGCGTACCATACATTTTCTTAATGATTGAATCAAAAAACACATCAAAACCATCCATCCATCGCTGAGGTGAATTTTATTTTGTAAAATGAATCAAGACTAAAACAATTAGATAATAAATTAAAAATTTGGCAGTACACGTAAGGGAAATAAATTCGAAATGAGTTCCCAAGTATAGGCGTACCATACATTTTCTTAATGATTGTGTTACGAACGCCATCCATTCGAGCCATATTAGCTCATTGATTGATACACTACAAGCATAACGTCAGTCTCAGATCGTATTTGTTACAAGAAGGATGGCAAAGTCATCGCAATAGAGATCTGTT
>NW_023503547.1:0-19472 GCF_014529535.1 Bradysia coprophila | reverse complement strand
TCGATATAAATAGATACGATATGAGAGGCAAACGGGGTGACTGCGTCTTTTCAAGGATTTTTTTTAGCGATTCGACTACGTTAACCAATCCTAATACGAAAAGCAAAGGGAAAAAATCGAAAGACATTCCAAATACCAAAAATGGGGGACATATATAAAAAATTCGCTGGACCGATTCCGGTAGTTTATATATATGTAAAACATACACTCATACTCTGGTAAAACAACTGTGACGTCACTAGTTGTTCGATTATTCACGTACCAACATAAAAAAAACGAAAATATTAGCAAATACATATTCTGATGTAAACAACTACTAGTAAATGAAAATTATGACGTCGACGTCGACGATTTCAAAAAATTTGAGCTGCTGATTTAAAATACTAAATAACGTAGCAAAATTTGTATTAATGGGTTGTAGAACCTGATAAATCCGAATAAAATAGTTTTGGAAACTCATGTATTGTCGATGTAGTACAATGGTCGATGCGGTAAAGTGCTCGATGCGGTCAGGTAATGGTCAAGGAAACTATCAATGTCATATGTGGTCAATATGGCCAATGGTACAAAGGAAACGCTAGAATGAGGGGAAGACGTTTCAAGGAGATGTAGTCTGGTTGAATTGATAGAAAGGAAGGAAGGCGAATCAAGATCATTTGGCCAGACATAGTTAAATGAATGTCTTATTTAAGTAGAAAATGGTCCTAAGTGACTTACAAATACACACGTAACACGAAACACGGTATTTTAATAGTAGTCCGGATATCGTTTAATATCCGTTAGAGTAGCCAATTATCAAACTCTGCCAATCCATCAACATCGTTCAATATTCTAAACAACAAATTCTACTACAGCATGTCTAAATACACAAACTTTTAACAAAATTAATTTTGAACAGTAAAGTTTATTCAGAGCTTTACGCTATTTACAATAGCTCTCTTAGTTTGTGTTTATTACGTAGGTGGAAACACGGGTTTTTAACGTCAATACATGTGTGCCATTTTGTAAAAATAAACATAGCTAACGCCAACCCGTACGAAACACCTATACGTATCAAAAGCCTTTAATGTGAAACTCTTCATTTCTCTTACTTCATTTTCTTCTCTGCTGAAAAACTATTCTCCCTTTAAAATCACTTACATTATCCACTCTTTGCCTTGTTATCATATACAACTAAATTGCCGGAGGCAATATAGACAGCCCCGTACGAAGACAAATTTCATAAATTCCTATTTAAACAGCTATATACCGCTATATTTAACTATATTTCACTATAAATAAACATTTCACAGAGGAATATATGCTATTATATAGCTCTATATGCCTGTATATAGCTCAATATAGCTGTATATAGGTATATATAGATGTCCGTATATGGAATCCCTGAAACCCCACACACATAACAAATTATTTCCATGTTAACAGAAACTCTCTAAGTATCATTTTTCCCAAGATATTTCTATTTTACTAAAATCCAATATGGCCGCCGGCAGCCATTTTGTTAGGAGACCGGAAATAGTACCGACGCTTTACATTCGTTAATACCTTTCAAACAAAAAAAAATTCATGAAATTCGGTCAAAATTTACTCGAGATATTGTCAAAATACACCACGTTCACTGTACTTCCGAGTAGCCAGATAAGAGCTCACTCCAAGAGACCTAGCTCACGCTCCGGAGAACATAATTTCATAAAAAAAATTTTCCCTGATTCTTCTTCTTCTTCTTTTTCAGCCTGTTTCTATCCACTGCTGGATGTAGGCCTCTCCAACTTCTTTCCATTTCGTACGATCCATTGCCATTTGCTGCCAGTTTGTACCTGCAATATTCTTAATTCCGTTTGTCCATCTCTCTGGTGGTCTACCTATAGCTCGTCTTTTATATGGTCGCCAGTTCATGATCTTTTTGGTCTGTCCTTCTTGCAATATGTCCCGCCCAGCTCCATTTCAGAGATGCTATTCTTTCCATGACATCAACGACCCTGGTTTGTTGTCGAATCCATTGATTCGTCATTCTGTCTCTGAGTGTTATTCCAAGCATACCCCGTTCCATGGCTCTTTGTGTCACTCTCAATTTTTCTTCGGATGCTTTCGTTAAAGTTAACGTTTCCGCTCCATAAGTGAGCACTGGAAGGACACAAGTGTCGAAAACTTTGCGTTTCAGACTATTATTAATTTTGCTTTTGAAAATTAGTCTGAGTTTTCCGAACGCTGCCCATGCAAGACCAATCCTACGTCTTATTTCTGCAGTTTGGTTGTCCAGACCTAACTTCAGCTTATGTCCTAGATATACGTAGCTGTCGACTCGTTCAATGACAGTGTCACCAATTTTGATTTCTCTATCGTCCCCGATGTTGGTCATGACTTTTGTTTTCGATAAGTTCCCTGATTGGTACGGTCAATACCTATCTAATAAAGCTAAAACAGACGAAATATGTTCAAATGTGGCCGACCTACAAGCAAAAACTGCTTGCTGCCCTGTGCCTGTTCCACACCAAGGGGACTAACTCACGAGTCGGTCATCCGATTTCCATAAACTTTTTTTTTGTCGATCGGTATTGTAAATACCTTTTATTTGACGTATCACTCACAAGTTTAACGTTTAAATGTCCGGAGATATCTTCGAAAAACCGTGAAGCACTTATTGGGCCACAGCTCGGGAGGGGTCGATCCAAAATCACTTATCTTCGAACTTAGCCTGTCTTTTGACATTACCAAACGGGAAAAAAAAGAATTTTCAAAATCGTATGCGTTTTACTCAAGTTATCGTGCAGACAGACAGACGGACAGACTGACAGACGGACAGACTGACAGACGGACAGACGGACAGACGGACAGACTGACAGACGGACAGACGGACATTTTTTTGTTTCGCGGATTTGGCATCTCTAGACAACCACAATAGGTTTCCCCTTACTCAGGGAGTCCAATTCGACGTGTTACAAACGTATGCGTAAACCTATAAGACCCCAGTACTTCGTACGGGTCTAATCATGAAATTCGGTCAAAATTTACTCGAGATATTGACAAAATACTCCACGTTCACTGTACGGCCGAGTAGCCAGATAAGAGCTCACTCCAAGAGACCTAGCTCACGCTCCGGAGAACATAATTTCATAAACTTTTTTTTCCCTGATTGGTACGGTCAATACCTATCTAATAACGCTAATAAACGAAATATGTTCAAATTTGGCCGACCTACAAGCAAAAACTGCTTGCCGCCCTGTGCCTGTTTCACACCAAGGGGTCTAACTCACAAGTCGGTCATCCGATTTCCATAAACTTTTTTTTTGTCGATCGGTATTGTAAATATCTTTCATTCAATGTATCATTTACGAGTATAGCGTTTAAATGTCCGGAGATATCTTCGAAAAACCGTAAAGCACTTATTGGGCCCCAGCTCAGGAGGGGTCGATCCAAAATCACTCATCTTCGAACTTAGCCTGTCTTTTGACATTACCAAACGGGGAAAAAAAGAATTTTCAAAATCGGATGCGTTTTCATCAAGTTATCGTACAGACAGACAGACGGACGGACGGACGGACGGACGGACAGACGGACATTTTTAGACCCGTACGAAGTACTGGGGTCTTATAGGTTTACGCATACGTTTGTAACACGTCGAATTGGACTCCCTGAGTAAGGGGAAACCTATTGTGGTTGTCCAGAGATGCCAAATCAGCAAGAAAAAAAATGTCCGTCCGTCCGTCCGTCCGTCCGTCCGTCCGTCCGTCCGTCTGTCCGTCTGTCTGTCTGCACGATAACTTGAGTAAAACTAACGCATCCGATTTTGAAAATTCTTTTTTTCCCCGTTTGGTAATGTCAAAAGACAGGCTAAGTTCGAAGATGAGTGATTTTGGATCGACTCCTCCTGAGCTGGGGCCCAATAAGTGCTTTACGGTTTTTCGAAGATATCTCCGGACATTTAAACGCTAAATTTTTTTATGAAATTATGTTCACCGGAGCGTGAGCTAGGTCTCTTGGAGTGAGCTCTTATCTGGCTACTCGGAAGTACAGTGAACGTGGTGTATTTTGACAATATCTCGAGTAAATTTTGACCGAATTTCATGAATTTTTTTTTGTTTGAAAGGTATTAACGAATGTAAAGCGTCGGTACTATTTCCGGTCTCCTAACAAAATGGCTGCCGGCGGCCATATTGGATTTTAGTAAAATAGAAATATCTTGGGAAAAATGATACTAAGAGAGTTTCTGTTAACATGGAAATAATTTGTTATGTGTGTGGGGTTTCAGGGATTACATATACGGACATCTATATATACCTATATACAGCTATATTGAGCTATATACAGGCATATAGAGCTATATAATAGCATATTCCTCTGTGAAATGTTTATTTACAGTGAAATATAGGTAAATATAGCGGTATATAGCTGTTTAAATAGGAATTTATGAAATTTGACTTCGTACGGGGCTGTCTATATTGCCTCCGGCAATTTAATTGTATATGATAACAAGGCAAAGAGTGGATAATGTAGGTGATTTTAAAGGAAGAATAGTTTTTCAGCAGAGAAGAAAATGAAGTAAGAGACATGAAGAGTTTCACATTAAAGGCTTTTGATACGAATAGGTGTTTCGTACGGGTCGGCGTTAGCTATGTTTTTCTTGCTGATTTGGCATCTCTGGACAACCACAATAGGTTTCCCCTTACTCAGGGAGTCCAATTCGACGTGTTACAAACGTATGCGTAAACCTATAAGACCCCAGTACTTCGTACGGGTCTAAAAATGAAAACCCACCGATGACCAGTGGCGACAAATTCCTTGCTCTATTTGTATAGAAAAATCATTTCGCCCAGATATTTAGAAGGTGGAATTGTTCCTATAATGGATGCCGCATCACGTTGTATCGCAACTGCAATGCGTTAAAAGAGGTAGCTAGTGACTCTTCCGAGACAATATATGTTTTGTTCCCAAATATTTTTTTAACAAAGCACGGCGTTTCCTGTCATTTCAGATGCGACAGGTACAAAATAAAATTGACCTATCAGGCTCTTCAGCTTTTTTGCCAACATAGCCTAGTACTCGTGAAGTTTGTATTTATTTAATACGACCTTAAATCGACTTAAATTTCTCAGCTGGCTTAAATGTGCATGAGGCTGTTTGGAGCCATAGTAAATATAAGTATGTGCGAGAACTACAAGAGTATGAACATTTTTGATCAAAACAATTTCTTACAGTTTTGCACAAGTAAATACTGCCATTTCGTAAATTTCTTAGACGCACATAAACGAGCATAAAAATTTGGTGCTAAAGTCAACATAAAATGTAATCACCGCAGACTGTTTGCGCTAATACCATAATCCCATTGTGCAATTGAAGCCCAGAAAGTCAATGAAGACAATGACTTTATTATTCACACTAGCAAAAAAAAAACAAAACAAATTAATTTAGTGTTTATGTTAGGTTTGTGAATCCAATTGGCTGTGGCTATAATTGCGATGTCCAATTAATTCCGAATTGGTGTCGACCTCATTTATTGTGAAATTTATTTTGAATGTTTTTCAGCAGTATAGTCTGTAATAGTTACTGCGACATTGTATCTAATAGAAATGGAACAGTTACCTAAAACGATTCCGACTTTGTGGATACACCCATAAACAGAATCAACTTAATTCTACCCCAAAGTGCAAGCCAAAATATAGATCCTAGCATATGGGTATACGTAATACTTTGCGATTTCATTTTAATAAAAACATTTAGGCACTAAAGTCAATGCTACTTTAATAAAAGTATATTTCGTAGCTTTAGTTATTCGAAATGTGCTTCTGGTATTGAGGGATTCTTTTGAAAAACAACTGATCGAAATCGGACGCATTTTGCAGTGGAATTTTTTATAAGTACCCAAAAAGGTATTCGATCCTAGAAGCCAAAACCATTCTCAAAAAATTCTTCGAAGTATGTGTGGCTTTTTTTTAACAGAAAATAGGGTCTTTTTATTAGGTTTAAAATTCATCCACACTGAGTTGACGTTTTTAACCAAAAAAGCCTGAAAACTTACACTTTTCTTACAGAAATTTCTCGAGGCAAAAGAAACGTACATGGTCGTGTGGGGTGTTTAAGTTCTTAAGGGCCCTGTACGGCTCGTGTAACTGGAGAAATTTCTGTGAAAAAGTGAATGTTTTCGGTTTTTGATCACCATCCACTAGCCACGCAAGCTTTGAAGAACTTTTTTGAAAGTGGTTTTGGCTTCTAGGGTCACATATCAGAAATTCCACTGGAAAATGCGTCCTATTTTGATCGTCTGTTTTTCAAAAGAATCCCTCATTTATATAGATATACCATGCAGCCGGATCGGACAACCTCAACTTCATCGATTTTCCATCATTAAATATGTACGAAATGAAATGGAAGTGGCCAAATGCTTTTGTGAATCCGTTCGTAAATTATTTCATTTTTAGTTCATTTTCTAAGTAAGTCATGAAGTCATCTTCATTTTCTTAAAATGAAAGGAATGTACTCTATTCTGCTTTATATCATTTGACGAAATACAGCGTGAAAAGACAACGAGTAAAAGCTTTTTGTTATTTTTATTCATTGGTATGAATATGGAGTTCATGTGTGCATGTATAATATGAAACTTTATATAGATATGTTCTACACACGCAACCGAAATTCTTATCCCTTTTCCATTAACACTTTTACTCTTCGTGAGGATCCATAACATTAACTTCTGCTTCTTCTTCTTTTTTCTTTTCATGCCGATATACTGATACAGTCAGCTAATGCTAACATGTTAAATTGTTTGTATGACAATGGGTTTCTTTTTCGTTTTGTTCAATATATAAATAGCTACCTGCAAAAAATGCGTAATTACGAATTACCTATTCTGAACTGAATGACAATAAAAAGATCTTACAGGCCTCCTACATCTACTACAATTTCGAAAATGCTCCTTAAAATCTTCTAAAACTCCTAACATTTATCAGAAAATAGTAAACTTCCACATCGAGACATTTGCACCTTAGACTAAATAGTTATAGTCTGGCCCTTTCTTCATACACAAATTTTGTAAAAGTAAATACGAAATGTTCAGTGGTGTTAGTGAGTACCATAAATTTATGGTACCAGAAAATCGGCGCCAACATTGATTCGTATGGACTATTTTTCAAATTTTGGTTAACGTTCGATGGACGTATCAATGTGTTGGTGTATGTTTGTTATACAAACGTAATATCAGTCGTCTTAAGTTTCAGTTTTACATCTACGTATTGCCAGTCTATACCTGTTTAGTCTAAGATTTGCACAAGGAAACATGAAAGTTTGTTAAGTTATTTATCCTTACCATCAGCAGGAGAAAGTCAGATAGATGCCAATACGACGACTGGGTCGTTTCGACGGCACTGCGAATTGTCATATAAATATTCAAAGTATACATCGTTGAAATTTTAACAAACGAACGCTACCAAAAATCTCCTCACGGTGATTTGTCGAGTACTACACGAAACTGTTACCGCAACGGATAGAGGAATTAATTCGTGTTAAAATGGCTTCCCTCGATTCTCGACAACCTGACCACGTAGCTTCTGCCAGCTAAAGTCGAAAATTCGACATTTTTGAATGGTTCTATGTCGGAGACGAAAAGAGCTTGAAACTCGTTGAATGGCGATATTGGTAGAGGATTGCAGCTCTATTAAACACCGTGAATAATTATAACAAATTGCAGTTACAAATTCGTGTAGCACGCGAGTCCCTTAACCAGAACATGATTGAAAATCGGAGGTGGTGTCGCGACTCTTAAGTTTTGTTTAACCTCAACCGTGATCCTAAAATAGTAAGATTTTCAGAGCGTGGGGTGCCTGGATCTATTAACTAACAGTATCTTAATTTGAAATTCACCCTTTCCGTACTCTCGCTGCAATCAGATCTAAAACAATCCATTTGATATATATTTGTGGCGAGAAAATAAGTATTTTCAAAGTTGGTTCTTCATTTACTCAGACCAGTTTTATCACTATTCACTGTATCAAAATTTAATAATAATATATCTGTACTTTCTTAAATAAACCTAACTCGAAAATGACACTCGGAATGCAATTTGAGCTCGTTGATGTGGAATTGTTCACCGTTGTCACAATTGTCATTGTGCAGATGAAAAAAGTGACCGTTATACCATTAGACACAGGGACCAACACCAACTCATTAATTGCGGCTGATAAACAGCTACAATCCACATATATGACAATGAGGGCGCATCGTTTGTTAATTTTTCCTGCAGTTTTTCTTTCCGTTCTAAAAGTTATATATAAATCCCGTTCGGAACATGTTAACAAGAAATATCTTGTCCCTATGTGTGTGCCATAATAAAAGTAAGTATTATGCATATTACACACATGGAACGATAAAGTATCTAAGACGTGATCCAATTTTTCACCTTTCCATCGTTTCAACTAATGTAGGCTAAAGAATCCAAAAACGAAAGGAATACACAAAATATATATTGTGATAAAATATACATGTACCCGTTTCACCGTTTTCCGCTTTTTCCTATCTCTCTGCTACTCGGAAAGTCTATTCCGTGTTCCAAGTGGTTATGTCTATAGCATATGAACATTTGTATGAGTTAGAACAGTTTTATTTTTCCAATTTGCAAACAGCTATATTTATCGCGACACCTTAATACTTTTTCATTTTGGCAACAAAATGTGTCCTAACTGTTAGGGTAACGGTAGTTAGGGGGATGCAAAATAAATTTGTATTATACATATATATGCGAATGTTAGACACACGCTAGGGTATGTGTATAGTATGGATACATGTTCGAGCACAAGACTGTATTATAAGCCGTAAATTTTGGAATGGTTTCCAAGATATAGAGAGGTGACGGATATCGTGCTACAGAACTAAGATAAGATTATAGATGCGAAGGAAGAGATTCCATAAATTTTGTTTCAAAATGTTCCGTATGAACTGTTCAAATATCTTCTTTTTTTAGAGTTCGTGGAACGTAATAATGTACGGAATACTCTATATACCTCAGACGAAACTAGTTTGACATTTCTGATACAAATACCTGTAGAAGTTTTTTTTATACTTATAACGATATACGCTAGATATACCGACAACACTGTACTAGTGCATTGTTGGAAGGGTGTATACCATTACCAGTCCAATATACTTTCGGATATTATATTCAAATGGTTACATGGAAGTGCGGATCGTGAACGGAAATGAATTTTATGGGGATTTGTTTTGGTTTTTTGTTCCATTTCTTTTTCTCTTCACTTCAATTTTTCCATCGTATGTCTTATGAATTGATCCGATCTTTTTTGTCACTTAAGACAATAAATATTTAACAGAGACATGTTGTGATAGATATCGAAAATTATTATTTTGCAGGTACACCGTCAACACGCACATTATTCCTATCTACAATTAATAGGGTAGGGGTACACACATATTTCTAGTAACGAAACCGAACGATTAGTGGAATATAAAATCGAAATATGGTGATTTACAGTTTTCATGTTTCGAATACGGCAATTCGGCACTCATAAATAAATTTGATTTCCGTGTGTGTGATGGTTTAGTTACCTACATATTCGCAGTGAAAACATAATGACAATAATAACAACAACATCAACAAAAAAAAGTCATACGTGGTATTGCCAACCGGATGATATGTTTCACGTTTATCATTTCCTCTTATGTGGGACATTTCATTGAATTGTCTATTCACCCATGTACAAATTTACTACATTGAAAATAAAATGATAGATAGATAGATTAGCGTCGCTACTTTTAGCGAGATACCATTATGACAACGAAAGTGTTAATTTTGGAAATTCGACCGGAGCAAAATGCGATACACGAAAAACTCACAGCCTCACACTTTTCTTGACTTTTCTAATTTTACAACAGTATCCGGCATGATTTAGAACACCAATAAGGAAGGAAGAGATTTCATCAATAATTTGCATAAGGAATCTGTAATTACACTGTACATACTTCCAAAAGAACTGGTATCGCTGTAGGTGACGCATTCTGAGGGAGGTGCGGGAATCCACAGTTCGTAACTGTGAAACTTGAAAACAGATGCATAAATAACTAATACAACCTTATGCAGTAGTATTTTGCACCGTGAATTCGACGGAGTCTGCTTATGTTTAGGTTTAGCCCTTGGTTATTATTTATTTTGAATTCTCAGGGACCGTATGGCATAAGGGTTAGTCAAAAAAAATGTACATGTGACGCAAGTCCTTTATCTTACTTACAAAATAACTGATATCGCTGAGGGTGACGCATTCTGCGCCTATATGCAAAAGTTTTATCAACACAAGATGAACCCAAAAAGTTTTAGATTCGGCTGTCTTCCGTTTAAATTTCATGTTTCAGGACGTATTTTTCCATATTTTAACCCTTTCCTTAGCCGTAGATTCCTCAACATCTGCCACTTGTGACGCAATCTTTTTTTTCTTTCTAAAATTTTTTGGGTTCATATTGTGTTGATAAATCTTTTGCGTACCGTCGCAGAAAGCGTCACCCTCAGCGATGTCAGTTATTTTGTAAGTAAGATAAAGTACTTGAGTCACATTTACCCTTTAAGGTTTTTTTTTACTGATACTGAGACAAAGAAAGCAATATTATATTTCCCATAACACAAAACATAATACCAAACCCAAATTTGAAACAGGAAAATCCGACTACCAGCCAATTTTCATAGTTGACTCTGCTTATAAAACTCTGAGCCTTTGTACGGAAACCTTGGGGAGCTCTAGCTCCCAAGATCTGTTTTTTTTTCAACTTTTGAAAATTCCTTTCTTATTTTTGGGCCATTATTAGCCTATAACCAAAATATCAGGAAAATCTATAGGAACGTTTAGGAGTTTCTGGATCCACTTTTCCATAGAAACAAGGAACTAACTAAATAACGTATGCAATTTGCATTATCTGAAAATTTGAGATTTTGCTTATTTTTATCACAAGTTTTTTTATTGCCTGCCCCATGCGAAAATTGACTATTACACGGCTGTTTACCCGGCGAAAGTGATCCATTACACTAGGGATATTTGGGGTTTATTTCAAGTTGACAGTTCTTTCAAGTAAAATTTGCCTTGCTTTCATTTTATCTTTTTTGTTGAATGAATCGATCGAAAAACAATATAAGAAGTGTCGGTAAAATAAAAAAAATTTGGTAAAAATATTGATCGATGAACACAATTGTTTGAGAAAAACTTGTTACGCAAGTAATCTGGTTACAACATACTTTTAGAAGAATTCGCAACACAGAATTGTCGGCCATATTTATTGTAACAATAATTTTGATGTTCACACATTTCGTTGTATTTTTCACTTGTAACACTAAATGCTTTTGCTTATAGTACAAACACTACACTTTGTTGCACATTTTTTTGAAAACATTAAAAAGGACTAACAAAATAATTGCGTCTTCATCGATGCTAACTGCGAAAAACTATTCAATGTCAACATGTCACCAACGCAATTGTAACCACTGTTGCGACAATACTAATGTAACACGAGTGCTGTTTTCGGGATCAATTTTTTAGGAGACGTGTAGCGTGTGAGCTGATTTCGTCAGTACACTAGATTTGTTTGTAAACGTTTTATCGGAAGAACAGATTTATTTTTGTTTTGTTGGTGTTGGTTTATTGAGATTCTGAATTTATGTAGAATTTCTGTAATAGTCAATTTTCGCATGAGCAGGCAATAAACCAGAATACGTTGGATGCTGCGACGTAATTCATTGCTCTCGGACATAATTTTGTAGAACTCGCAAACTCACTCGTGTTTTTGAGCAACAAGCTTCGGTAACTGTTTTCTCGACAAGTGTAGTTGCATACCTCGCCTTCGCGGCTCGGATATGCAAACTCTACACTTGCCTCGAAAACAGTTACCGAAGCTTGTTGCTCAAAAACTTACTCGTGAGTTTGCTCGTATCACAAAATTGTGTCTTTGTGTAATGAATTACTTTCGCAGCATCCAACGTAATATACTATTTTTTTTGTAAGAAATAAAGCGCTTATAAAATATAAAATATTTCATTGATATTTTCGGACGTGAATCACACTTGCAGCATTATTTCTTTGAATTGCTAAGCTTATCCGCTGTTTAAGATACGTCTTTGATTTTCTTTCTCCCGTTGCTTGTGATATTTTCTTGCCGAGTTTATCGATGAAATCTATCGCCTCTCAACACCAAACCCCCAAAGTTTCCACTGCAAATGGAAGGATCAAGAAGTTCTGCTCCAGTAGTCCTTTGTATTTTCGATGTTTATTTTTTGCTGCTAATTCTGCGACCGACCCACTTTTGGAAGTTGATAGATTCAAATAAGATGGTGCAAGTGTGTCGGAACATGTCGCATCCCAAACGAGCATTTGACCACGACACCATGGCACAAGGGTTACTCCGTCAACTCTCTTCCCATCATCACGAAACATTCCTGGTGGTTCTTTTCTCGAAGGAATGATAGCCGAATGAAGAGCGTTTTGGATGATTGTGTTCAAATCTGTAATCACTCTGAGTCACAGGATAATGCCGTCGGCCGAAGTGGCAAATAATGGACTTCAAATAACAAAAGTTATTAGAGTTGCATGGATAATTTTAATTCATAACAAATTAAAATTGGCCAAATTCATATGAAAGTTTTTTTTATATATTGGTTGTGGCTAGAGGTGTGCGCCGATTTCAAAATAGTCGGCGGCGGTGCGCCGACTGGTGATGGATCGGCGGCGGCGCGCCGAAAGAAATTTAATGTCGGCGGCGGTGCGCCGATCGGCGCGCCGATAAATTTAAAAAAAAATCTAAACTTTCTAAAATAATGCAAAGACATTTGAAAAAGCGTGCGCAATCCTTTTTACGAACACTGAATTCTTACTATCTTGCAAACTGAAGAACTGAAGTATCAACCACGAATCCAAGTACAATCTCATTTTTATCTTTCGAATGTACAATCCCTGACCTTCATTTTAAAAACATCTGATTCAATGAATCCAAGAATGATTAGTGAGTTTGCCTAAATGACATATAAGTCAACTTATAAGTTGGAAATTTTCAGTCACATCTTCATCTTCATACTAGATGTTCTAGAAGGTTACTTAAAATTTACAACTTATAGTTTATATGTCATTTTCGCAAACTCACGATTGTCCTTTCGATTAACAAGGTTTTGAAAGAACAGGTTAAGACACTTTCGAGTTGATCACGAGAGCGTTGGAACCAAAATTTTCCTCTGTTGCGCCAACTAGGTTTGGAATATTTTATATGACGATTTCAACTTACAAAAAATAATTGTTTTCAAGTTGACTTTTCAACAATATGTAATAAGTGCGTTTGACAAATTTGGTTTCAACCGCCTTCGCGAGTGTATACCCTATTCTTTCAGAACCTTGGGAAATTATGAGTAACTGTCAGAACATCTAGTAGATTAAGAAGATGTGACTTTACATTTCCATATCTTCGATGTAGGAGTGAGATCGTAGTAGAAGGTTTGCGCCATAGAGTTACACTCGAGTGTTGGCAAGATGGCGCTTTTCTATGAAAATGCTACTTTTAAGAGGAAACCAGCATTTTGGGTGCCGATGCTCCTAATAATTGTATTCTTGTGGCCAGCAGCTGTTGTTTTTACTGCTGTTTTGACTGCTGTTACATGAGTACTGATGTCTGACATTTTGTGTCATTGAATTTGTGTTATGTTTGTTTGTTCTTAGAGTCGGTTTAAATGTGTGAATTTCGTTACAGTAATTGAATTAATAAATTTTAGGAACAAATTTAACTAAACGAAATAGTGAAAATTTATCAAATTAAAGTCAACGGTTTCAGAGTAAAAATATCACAAATTTCATTAAAGAATACTACTAAATTGGTTGCGAAATCGTATCAAATTGTCGGTACAGGCGTATCCAATTGCTTATTCGAGCAATTGAACAATCAGATTTTATGAATCTTCAGAAGCAAAAAAGTGCAATGGTTTGTTTTGATATGAGTCATCATAATTTCCGTTTTGACAGAACAACATATGACTCAGGGTTGATAAGTAACTACAAAGATAGGGTTGTCCATATAGTGGCCACATGGATAGATGATAAAACGACAAAACGCCATCACGCCAACTCTCGAGTGTAACTCTATGGTTTGCACAAATAAGAGATTTTGATAAACATAAATGTATAAGTAATTAGTAATAAGTGTATTTGCTGAGCAGCATATAGCAACCTGACTTAAAAAATTAAGAGATAGAAACATTTGCTAAAACCTTGTAATCACGCACACACTGTTGTATATATATTTCAGTTTAAGTTTATATTGCCGCCCATTAAAATGGCTGAAAGCAATAAAAGTATAAAATTTCGGCGCGACGAAAATGAAACCGGCGGCGGCGGCGGCGTGAGCCAATATTTTTCGGCGGCGGCGCGCCGAAAATTTGGTCAAAAATCGGCGGCGCGCCGGCGTAAAATCGGCGGTGCACACCTCTAGTTGTGGCGATAAGTGTAAAATAAAACCTTTAACCATAAATATATTCCATTAAAAATTCTACAATTTTTGATTGAATAGTTTCAATGTTAAAAATTCAATTCAAATTTGAAAATCAGAAATACCTTACGTAGGCACATAATACCATGAGTGTACCGAAAATCGCACACATTCCAAAAATCGTCATGGAAATACGTCTTTAATAAGTCCTATATATATGCAGGATCAAATTGGAAATGAAAAGAAAAGCAATATAAACTTAACTCAAGCCTTATCTGCCGACCTTATATTATTATACAGACGGTATCATCTACATTGTAGATTTTACCATACATGTACATCTAATGTTATGTATATCAGTTTTATGGTAAAATGATTCTGGCTGAAACCATATTTGACGATAATATTGATTCCACATAAATTCTGCCTTTTTACTGTACGTAAAAACGTAAGTTTCATTCATTTTTCGCCGAGAGTAGCGAGAATAAAAATGTACCCACCGATAAAGAGTCTTGAACCCGGCAAAATGAAAATAATATTGCATTGCTTTTTTACAAATCTCAATTTCGCTTTATTATTATTTACCCTGTGGGTATATAATTCCACAAAATTAGTTTTAAAACTTATATTTTCAAGCATCCCTCTCACATTGTACACTGAACCCATTTGAAAAGTGTTTACTTTTTCTCGTCTTTTATATCACAAAATATGCATTCCACTCTTTCCACACTTGTATGTGTATATGTTCATTTCAGTCATTTCAGTGCATAAAGTGAGCCAGCTCGCTACGGATTAGTTAACATTGATAACAATGTGGAACAAAATCAGCTGAGTCAAAAACAAAAAAAGTTTAACTGAACTCAGTGTTACGTCTACCAAACATAAAATATGTTAGTTTGTCTGTGCGAAGGCATCACACAACGACGGCGACGATGATGTTTTTATATTTTCACATGAATACTACATGCAGAAATAGGTGTGTGTGTGTACTTGAGTCAATGTTCCTATATTATAATATATCCGGAGTGGTCAATTTAATTGAAGGAAAAAAAAATTGATTAACTTTCTCGCTCTTCCAAAACTCCAAAAACTTTATTATATATCACGTTCGTTTGCACATATCCATATGATTGCTGTTAATTTGGAATTTTAGCACGTAGAAAAACTTTGATTAAATAAAGTTTGCAGTTTTAGATAAACGATTTGTTGCGTGCTTTATTGAAAGACTTGATTAATTTTGGATGTGATCCGCATAAATTTTTCATTTTAACATTTTTTCTTCTACTTTATCACTAAAACAATTACGTTCACGCTTCAGAAAATATCAATTCAACTAAATGCTTCAATTTTTATTAATAGCTTTCAACGTCCATGACATCCGTTGAACATATAAAAATCTCAGATTCTAATGTATGGTTGGTCGGATTGAACGCAATAAGAGCGCTACAATTCAACGTATTCTTGTTGGATGGATTGTGACCTTACTTCAACTCACCGCAAATTTTACTGTTTACTAGCTTCCTCTTTTGTTTTTCCTTAAATGTTTGTTGTCGTTATGCAAACTGCTTAATGGTTCTATTCAATCGTTAACATTAAGTGAATAATTAAAATCTAAATAAATAATAAAAGTGTTTCCTAATAAATTCCGCATTACTGTTTGTTCACCTTTGGAAAACATAATTTTAGATTTATCAGAGTTTTAAAAGCCATCGACGTTCCCAGTCAATTAAGTGATTCCCAGTATATGATATTTTGGCGCAAAATTAATAAATTTACTTAGGGGTTTTCAAATTTTGTGCCAAAATATCATAACCTATAAACATTTGTAGAGAAAATCGGTATCGCTCAATTTGTTCCAAAATCAATTTATTTTTGCCAAATTAATTTCGACATCAAATAGATGCCATCATCAGTGGCTGAAAACATTAATTTCATGAGGACCTAATCATAATACAACATATAGCAACACACATACCACGAATGTTTATATAATAAGTTTAGACACGCATTAAAAAGTGTGCTTCGTCATATGCGACTCCAATGCTAAACTAAAATACATAATTTCACATTAGAATAACAACTTAGCAAACTAATACCGGTCAACTTACTAAAACTTAAACATTGGTAGTCACAAACATCAAAAATCTTTAAATTAATGAAAGAAAGAAGTCTGTAACAACAGACATTCAACTAGACTAAGTGTATCTAACTAATCGTAAAAAACACACAAATTCGTGTAACAAAGCAACAGCACACAGTGCAAATTTCACCAGAATTTCAGATAATGTTATTGTACGTCGACGGCAAGAATATGCAATCAGTCTGTTTGTTGAGACAATTCGGTGTCTTTTTTATCGCAATCATTTCTAGAATGTCTCTCTTCTTTTGATTACTTTCTCGATAGACAATTTTAACATCTTCCCATAGCGGCGTGTGACCAGTAGAAATTGCATGATCACATAATGCGCTATGTTCATTGTTACTGATGTCTATGTTATATTTATGCTGACCAGTTCTAGACTTCAAATACTGTAAAGTCTGGCCAACATATCTACATCCACAACTACATGGAATCGAATAGATAACATGTGACTGTTTCATCTTCGGTGTCGGATCTTTCAATTTACTGAAAACTGACTTCTTTAGGGTGTTGTCTCCTTTACCAATCAGCATAACGTCATTCTTGCATATGTTCTTCAGCTTTTCAAACAACCCTTTAACATAAGGTACTGCAACTATAGGAAGTTTTTCTTTCGGTAGCGCTTTTTCATTCTTGTCAAACTTTTCTTTGGTCACTTTCATTAAACTCTCAACTAATCCAATTGGGTAAAGATTTTTTCTGAGGGTTTCTCTTAACAAATCCAAATTTTTGTTGTGAAATTCAGGTTCGGAAAGGAGGAAAATTTTTTGCGTCAAAAGTGTAACGGTGTTGCGTTTGTAGGACGAAGGTAAGTGCGACTTGAAATTAAGATACCGGCCAGACCATGTGTCTTTATGATACCAATCAGTTTTAATGCTGCGGCCATCACGTATGCATAACACTTCTAAGAAGGATATTCTACAATCCTGTTCTTCTTCAACGGTGAATTGGATGTGTTCATTATATCTGTTAAATTCAGCTTTAGTCTCATTGACTTTGTCTGCCGGAACAGCTGTTATGATGTCATCAACAAACCGCCAGTAGAAAGGTAATTTGAATTTCAGCTTTCGAATGACATCATCTTCTAAAATCTCCATGACTAAATCTGCGAAAACTGGGCTGGCAGGTGATCCCATTGGAGAACCAAACACTTGACGATAGAATTTCCCATCAAATTGAAAGCAGCATTCATCAAGTACCATTGTTAATCCAACGATGAATTCATCTTTTGGTAGATTGGTGAATTTCTTGATTTTTGTCCATCTCTTGTTAACGGCTGATACAACCAAATCTTTCGGAATCTTCGTGAATAAGGAGACTACATCCAACGATATCAACACATAATTGGGTGGTAGTCTAATTCGTCGAATTTTCTTCACCAAATCCGTCCCATTTTTAATTGACCTGTGCGATTTTCCAACCACATTTTTCAAAATATTAGAGAACATCTTGGATAAATTGTACGTGGGCGAACCAATGCTTGCCACAATTGGTCTGATTGGATGACCAGTTTTGTGTATCTTAATCAACACATACATCCTGGAGCATACTGAATTGTATCGTCTGTATCATTTGCCTTGGCCTTCAGTAATATACGATTGTTCTTGCCAACGTGTAAAAAGTTTGTTGACTTTGTCTTGAATTGATGCGGTTGGGTCATGATCCAGTGGTACGTAAGTTGTTGAATCACTAAGCAGTGTCATCATTTTATTTTCATAGTCCAATTTCTGCATCAGCACAGTAACATTCCCTTTTGTCAGCATTCAGACACGAGCAATTGAGGGTTTTGAGCCAAAAACGTTACGGTTGCAAAGTGATTAGCCTTAATCACTTCATCGATCGTACTATGTTTAGTAGGAAGTTTCTTGAAATTGGTGATGACATTACAAACTTTGTTTCTCAATTCTACTCTGTACTTTTTACCAAGCGTTTGGAGTTTCGGTTCAAAGTTGGCAATGATTGCTCAGAAGCAACCTTGTTGTTCTTCATCGGTAAATTAAACTTATCACCTAATACAAGAGTATTCTGAACATACCATGGCAATTGTATGTCCGTTAAATTGATAATCCATCTGTCGTGTCAATATTAAGACCATCCAAATGTGGTTTCATAAGACTGTCAAAACGTTTCATCTCTTGCATCGTCACTTTGTGGAACATATCATCATACCCTCGTTTCACGTTGTTTTTGAAAATCATTGAAGTGTTCCGCTGAAATAATCGTTCGTAATTTTTCAGCTAAGACCGTTGATTTCTGTGCTGTATTGTGTATCTGTTTTGTGTAAGGTTTGATAGATTCATTCATGATGTGCATAGAGAACTTCTTGGAAAACGATTGAATAGACTTCTTTTCCATACAATGTGCGTATGAAATTTAAATTCACATTTAGACTTCTTGGGTGAATCTTGAACTTTCTGCATGTTATCAGGAATTGCTTCCTGCCTCGTTGCCGTGCAAGTTTACGATTTGTCGTTAAGATATTTTTCATAATTTGTGTCGCGTTGCTACTGTAACAATGGGCCATCATCATGAAAAATGTCACATGTTCCATGTTGTCCGAACGTTTCGAATAATTGTAAATCGATGAGCGTATTATAAATATTTTGTAGAGAAAATCGCGTATCGCACAATTTGTTCCAAAATCAATTTATTTTTGCCAAATTAATTTCGACATCAAAATAGATGCCATCATCATGGCTGAAAACATTAATTTCATGAGGACCTAATCATATAATACAACATATAGCAACACACATACCACGAATGTTTATATAATAAGTTTAGACACGCATTAAAAAGTGTGCCTTCGTCATATGCCGACTCCAATGCTAAACTAAAATACATAATTTCACATTAGAATAACAACTTAGCAAACTAATACCGGTCA
>NW_023503546.1:0-18220 GCF_014529535.1 Bradysia coprophila | reverse complement strand
AAATAATGTAGCGAAAGTGAGGTTTTATATGGTTTGATTAGTATTTCAGACTATACAGTTAAAATTTCATGGAATTTGGAGAGAATTTTTTTTTAAATTTTTTGTAAACATGCCCATTTTTTTGGTAATAATGTATGGCAAAAAAGTAAATTAAAAATTTTTTGTCTCAGAATTGCAATGAAATTTGGGCTATATGGTTTTGAAAAGCATTTCAAACATACAGTTAAAATTTCATGGAAATTTTTTTGTAACCAAATGCCATTTTTTAGTCATAATGTATAGGCCCAGAAAAAGAAACTTAAAAATTGGAACACACCAAATATTGAATTTTAAAAAATTAGTCGAAAAATACACAATTGACACAAGTGCTACAAAAACCTTTTAAGTTTCTAAGATTTTCATATTTTTTTACTTATATGTAAAAAATTCATTTGGATTATTTTGAACAAAATAATGTAGGCAAGTGGAGTTTTTTTTAGTGTGTTTCAACGCGGGCGCAAGTAATTAGTGAAAAAACACATTTAAACCAGCTAAAAAATCTTTTAGTTTCTAAATTTTATTTTTTTTATTTACATGTAAAAAAATCATTTGAGATTTTGAACAAAATAATGTAGGCAAGTGAGTTTTTAGTGTGTTTCAACGGTGCGCGAAATGTTAGTGAAAAACACATTCTACAACAGCTAAAAAACCTTTTAGTTTCTAAGATTTTCAATTTTTTTTATTTATATGTAAAAAAATCATTTCGGATATTTTGAACAAAATAATGTAGGCAAGTGAGTTTTTAGTGTGTTTCACCGGTGCGCAGATTAATTAGTTGAAAAAAACATTTACAACAGCTAAAATCTTTTAGTTTCTAAGATTTTCATTTTTTTATTTATTGTAAAAAATTCATTCGGATTATTTTGAACAAAATAATGTAAGCAAGTGAGTTTTTTAGTGTGTTCACCGTGCGCAATAATTTAGTGAAAAAACACATTTACAACCAGCTAAAAAATCCTTTTAGTTTCTAAGATTTTCAATTTTTTTTATTTTAGCTTGTAAAAAATTCATTTGGATATTTTGAACAATAAAAGTAGGCAACTGAGTTTTTAGTGTGTTTCAACGCGTGCGCAGTGGTTAGTGAAAAAAACATTTACAACCAGCTAAAAAACCTTTTAGTTTTCTAAGATTTTCAATTTTTTTTATTTACATGTAAAAAAATTCATTTGATATTTTGAACAAAATAATGTAGGCAAGTGAGTTTTTTTAGTGTGTTTCACCGGGGCGCAGTAATTAGTTGAAAAAACACATTTGTTCAAAATATCCAAATGAATTTTTTTACATGTAAATAAAAAAATTGAAAATCTTAGAAACTAAAAGGTTTTTTAGCTGGTTGTCAAATGTGTTTTTTCACTAACTCACTGCGCACCGTTGAAACACACTAAAAACTCACTTGCCTACATTATTTTGTTCAAAATATCCAAATGAATTTTTTTACATGTAAAATAAAAAAAAATTGAAAATCTTAGAAACTAAAAGGTTTTTTAGCTGGTTGTAAATGTGTTTTTTCACTAACCACTGCGCACCGGTTGAAACACACTAAAAACTCACTTGCCTTACATTATTTTGTTCAAAATATCCAAATGAATTTTTTTACATGTAAATAAAAAAAATTGAAAATCTTAGAAACTAAAAGGTTTTTTAGCTGGTTGTAAATGTGTTTTTTCACTAACCACTGCGCACCGTTGAAACACACTAAAAACTCACTTGCCTTATTTATTTTGTTCAAAATATCCAAATGAATTTTTTTACATGAAAATAAAAAAAATTGAAAATCTTAGAAACTAAAAGGTTTTTTAGCTGGTTGTAAATGTGTTTTTTCACTAACCACTGCGCACCGTTGAAACACACTAAAAACTCACTTGCCTACATTATTTTGTTCAAAATATCCAAATGAATTTTTTTACATGTAAATAAAAAAAATTGAAAATCTTAGAAACTAAAAGGTTTTTTAGCTAGGTTGTAAATGTGTTTTTTCACTAACCACTGCGCACCGTTGAAACACACTAAAAACTCACTTGCCTTACATTATTTTGTTCAAAATATCCAAATGAATTTTTTTACATGTAAAATAAAAAAAAATTGAAAATCTTAGAAACTAAAAGGTTTTTTAGCTGGTTGTAAATGTGTTTTTTCACTAACCACTGCGCACCGTTGAAACACACTAAAAACTCACTTGCCTACATTATTTTGTTCAAAATATCCAAATGAATTTTTTTACATGTAAATAAAAAAAATTGAAAATCTTAGAAACTAAAAGGTTTTTTAGCTGGTTGTAAATGTGTTTTTTCACTAACCACTGCGCACCGTTGAAACACACTAAAAACTCACTTGCCTTACATTATTTTGTTCAAAATATCCAAATGAATTTTTTTACATGTAAAATAAAAAAAATTGAAAATCTTAGAAACTAAAAGGTTTTTTAGCTGGTTGTAAATGTGTTTTTTCACTAACTACTGCGCACCGTTGAAACACACTAAAAACTCACTTGCCTACATTATTTTGTTCAAAATATCCAAATGAATTTTTTTACATGTAAATAAAAAAAATTGAAAATCTTAGAAACTAAAAGGTTTTTTAGCTGGTTGTAAATGTGTTTTTTCACTAACCACTGCGCACCGTTGAAACACACTAAAAACTCACTTGCCTTACATTATTTTGTTCAAAATATCCAAATGAATTTTTTTACATGTAAATAAAAAAAATTGAAAATCTTAGAAACTAAAAGGTTTTTTAGCTGGTTGTAAATGTGTTTTTTCACTAACCACTGCGCACCGTTGAAACACACTAAAAACTCACTTGCCTACATTATTTTGTTCAAAATATCCAAATGAATTTTTTTACATGTAAAATAAAAAAAATTGAAAATCTTAGAAACTAAAAGGTTTTTTAGCATGGTTGTAAATGTGTTTTTTCACTAACCACTGCGCACCGTTGAAACACACTAAAAACTCACTTGCCTACATTATTTTGTTCAAAATATCCAAATGAATTTTTTTACATGTAAATAAAAAAAATTGAAAATCTTAGAAACTAAAAGTTTTTTTAGCAGGTTGTAAATGTGTTTTTTCACTAACCACTGCGCACCGTTGAAACACACTAAAAACTCACTTGCCTTATTTATTATGTTCAAAATATCCAAATGAATTTTTTTACATGAAATAAAAAAATTGAAAATCTTAGAAACTAAAATGGTTTTTTAGCTGGTTGAAACTGTGTTTTTTCACTAACCACTGCGCACCGTTGAAACACACTAAAAACTCACTTGCCTTATTTATTTTGATTCAAAATATCCAAATGAATTTTTTTACACGTAAATAAAAAAAATTGAAAATCTTAGAAACTAAAAGTTTTTTTAGCAGGTTGTAAATGTGTTTTTTCACTAACCACTGCGCACCGTTGAAACACACTAAAAACTCACTTGCCTTATTTATTATGTTCAAAATATCCAAATGAATTTTTTTACATGAAAATAAAAAAAATTGAAAAATCTTAGAAACTAAAATGGTTTTTTAGCTGGTTGAAACTGTGTTTTTTCACTAACCACTGCGCACCGTTGAAACACACTAAAAACTCACTTGCCTACATTATTTTGTTCAAAATATCCAAATGAATTTTTTTACATGAAAATAAAAAAAAATTGAAAATCTTAGAAACTAAAAGGTTTTTTAGCTTGTTGTATATGTCTTTTTTCACTAACCGCATGCGCACCGTTGAAACACACTAAAAACTCACTTGCCTACATTGTTTTGTTCAAAATATCCAAATGAATTTTTTTACACGTAAATAAAAAAAATTGAAAATCTTAGAAACTAAAAGTTTTTTAGCAGGTTGTCAATGTGTTTTTTCACTAACCACTGCGCACCGTTGAAACACACTAAAAACTCATATGCCCTGATTATTTTCTTCGAAATATCCAAATGTATTTTTTTACATGAAAATAAAAAAAAATGAAAATCTTAGAAACTAAAAGGTTTTTTAGCTTGTTGTAAATGTGTTTTTTCACTAACCGCTGCGCACCGTTGTAACACACTAAAAACTCAGTTGCCTACATTATTTTGTTCAAAATATCCAAATGAATGTTTTTACATGTAAATAAAAAAAAATTGAAAATCTTAGAAACTAAAATATCTTTTAGCTGGTTGTAAATGTGTTTTTTCACTAATTTCTGCGCACCGTTGAAACACACTAAAAACTCACTTGCTTACATTATTTTGTTCAAAATATCTGAATGAATTTTTTTACATGTAAATAAAAAAAATTGAAAATCTTAGAAACTAAAAGGTTTTTTAGCTGGTTGTAAATGTGTTTTTTAATAACCACTGCGCACCGTTGAAACACACTAAAAACTCACTTGCCTACATTATTTTGTTCGAAATATCTAAATGAATTTTTTACATGTAAATAAAAAAAAATGAAAATCTTAGAAACTAAATGGTTTTTTAGCAGGTTGAAACTGTGTTTTTTCACTGCGCACCGTTGTAACACACTAAAAACTCAGTTGCCTACATTATTTTGTTCAAAATATCCAAATGAATGCTTTTACATGTAAATAAAAAAAAATTGAAAATCTTAGAAACTAAAATATCTTTTAGCTGGTTGTAAATGTGTTTTTTCACTAATTTCTGCGCACCGTTGAAACACACTAAAAACTCACTTGCTTACATTATTTTGTTCACAATATCTGAATGAATTTTTTTACATGTAAATAAAAAAAATTGAAAATCTTAGAAACTAAAAGGTTTTTTAGCTGGTTGACAATGTGTTTTTTCACTAATTTCTGCGCACCGGTGAAACACACTAAAAACTAACTTGCCTACATTATTTTGTTCAAAATATCCAAATGAATTTTTTTACATGTAAATAAAAAAAATTGAAAATCTTAGAAACTAAAAGGTTTTTTAGCTTGTTGTAGATGTGTTTTTGTACTAACCACTGCGCACCGTTGAAATACACTAAAAACTCACTTGCCTTATTTGTTTTGTTCAAAATATCCAAATGAATTTTTTTACATGAAAATAAAAAAAATTGAAAATCTTAGAAACTAAAAGGTTTTTTAGCTGGTTGTAAATGTGGCCTTTCACTAACTACTGCGCCCCGGTGAAACACACTAAAAACTCACTTGCCTACATTATTTTGTTCAAAATATCCAAATGAATTTTTTTACATGTAAATAAAAAAAATTGAAAATCTTAGAAACTTAAAGGTTTTTTAGCTGGTTGTAAATGTGTTTTTCACTAACCACTGCGCACCGTTGAAACACACTAAAAACTCAGTTGCCTACATTATTTTGTTCAAAATATCCAAATGAATTTTTTTACAAGTAAATAAAAAAATTGAAAATCTTAGAAACTAAAAGGTTTTTAGCTGGTTGTCAATGTGTTTTTTCACTAATTTCTGCGCACCGGTGAAACACACTAAAAACTCAGTTGCTTACATTATTTTGTTCAAAATAACCGAATGAATTTTTTACATATAAAAAAAATGAAAATCTTAGAAACTAAAAGTTTTTGTAGCTGGTTGTAAATGTGTTTTTTCACTAATTACTGCGCACCGGTGAAACACACTAAAAACTCACTTGCCTACATTATTTTGTTCAAAATATCCAAATGAATTTTTTTACATGAAAATAAAAAAAATTGAAAATCTTAGAAACTAAAAGGTTTTTTAGCTTGTTGTAGATTGTGTTATTTCACTAACCACTGCGCACCGTTGAAATACACTAAAAACGTACTTGCCTTATTTATTATGTTCAAAATATCCAAATGAATTTTTTTCATGAAAATAAAAAAAATTAAAAATCTTAGAAACTAAATGGTTTTTTAGCAGGTTGAAACGGTGTTTTTTCACTAACCACTGCGCACCGTTGAAACACACTAAAAACTCACTTGCCTACATTGTTTTGTTCAAAATATCCAAATGAATTTTTTTACACGTAAATAAAAAAAATTGAAAATCTTAGAAACTAAAAGTTTTTTAGCAGGTTGTCAATGTGTTTTTTCACTAACCACTGCGCACCGTTGAAACACACTAAAAACTCATATGCCCTGATTATTTTCTTCGAAATATCCAAATGTATTTTTTTACATGAAAATAAAAAAAAATGAAAATCTTAGAAACTAAAAGGTTTTTTAGCTTGTTGTAAATGTGTTTTTTCACTAACCGCTGCGCACCGTTGTAACACACTAAAAACTCAGTTGCCTACATTATTTTGTTCAAAATATCCAAATGAATGTTTTTACATGTAAATAAAAAAAAATTGAAAATCTTAGAAACTAAAATATCTTTTAGTTGGTTGTAAATGTGTTTTTTCACTAATTTCTGCGCACCGTTGAAACACACTAAAAACTCACTTGCTTACATTATTTTGTTCAAAATATCTGAATGAATTTTTTTCATGTAAATAAAAAAAATTGAAAATCTTAGAAACTAAAAGGTTTTTTAGCTGATTGTAAATGTGTTTTTTAATAACCACTGCGCACCGTTGAAACACACTAAAAACTCACTTGCCTACATTATTTTGTTCGAAATATCTAAATGAATTTTTTACATGTAAATAAAAAAAAATGAAAATCTTAGAAACTAAATGGTTTTTTAGCAGGTTGAAACTGTGTTTTTTCACTGCGCACCGTTGTAACACACTAAAAACTCAGTTGCCTACATTATTTTGTTCAAAATATCCAAATGAATGTTTTTACATGTAAATAAAAAAAAATTGAAAATCTTAGAAACTAAAATATCTTTTAGCTGGTTGTAAATGTGTTTTTTCACTAATTTCTGCGCACCGTTGAAACACACTAAAAACTCACTTGCTTACATTATTTTGTTCAAAATATCTGAATGAATTTTTTTACATGTAAATAAAAAAAATTGAAAATCTTAGAAACTAAAAGGTTTTTGAGCTGGTTGACAATGTGTTTTTTCACTAATTTCTGCGCACCGGTGAAACACACTAAAAACTAACTTGCCTACAAATTTTGTTCAAAATATCCAAATGAATTTTTTTACATGTAAATAAAAAAAATTGAAAATCTTAGAAACTAAAAGGTTTTTTAGCTTGTTGTAGATGTGTTATTTCACTAACCACTGCGCACCGTTGAAATACACTAAAAACTCACTTGCCTTATTTGTTTTGTTCAAAATATCCAAATGAATTTTTTTACATGGAAATAAAAAAAATTGAAAATCTTAGAAACTAAAAGGTTTTTTAGCTGGTTGTAAATGTGGCCTTTCACTAACTACTGCGCCCCGGTGAAACACACTAAAAACTCACTTGCCTACATTATTTTGTTCAAAATATCCAAATGAATTTTTTTACATGTAAATAAAAAAAATTGAAAATCTTAGAAACTAAAAGGTTTTTTAGCTGGTTGTAAATGTGTTTTTCACTAACCACTGCGCACCGTTGAAACACACTAAAAACTCAGTTGCCTACATTATTTTGTTCAAAGTATCCAAATGAATTTTTTTACAAGTAAATAAAAAAATTGAAAATCTTAGAAACTAAAAGGTTTTTAGCTGGTTGTCAATGTGTTTTTTCACTAATTTCTGCGCACCGGTGAAACACACTTGCTTACATTATTTTGTTCAAAATAACCGAATGAATTTTTTACATATAAAAAAAATGAAAATCTTAGAAACTAAAAGATTTTGTAGCTGGTTGTAAATGTGTTTTTTCACTAATTACTGCGCACCGGTGAAACACACTAAAAACTCACTTGCCTACATTATTTTGTTCAAAATATCCAAATGAATTTTTTTACATGAAAATAAAAAAAATTGAAAATCTTAGAAACTAAAAGGTTTTATAGCTTGTCGTAGATGTGTTATTTCACTAACCACTGCGCACCGTTGAAACACAGTAAAAACTCACTTGCTCACAAAAAAAAAATGAAAATCTTAGAAACTAAAAGGTTTTTTAACTTGTTGTAGATGTGTTATTTCACTAACCACTGCTCACCGTTGAAATACACTAAAACTCACTTGCCTACATTATTTTGTTCAAAATATCCAAATTAATTTTTTTACATGAAAATAAAAAAAATCAAAATCTTAGAAACTAAAAGTTTTTTTAGCTGGTTGTAAATGTGTTTTTTCACTAATTACTGCGCACCGGTGAAACACACTAAAAACTCACTTGCCTACATTATTTTGTTCAAAATATCCAAATGAATTTTTTTACATGCAAATAAAAAAAATTGAAAATCTTAGAAACTAAAAGGTTTTTTAGCTTGTTGTAGATGTGTTATTTCACTAACCACTGCGCACCGTTGAAATACACTAAAAACTCACTTGCCTTATTTATTTTGTTCAAAATATCCAAATGAATTTTTTTACATGAAAATAAAAAAAATTTAAAATCTTAGAAACTAAAAGGTTTTTTAGCTGGTTGTCAATGTGTTTTTTCACTAACCACTTCGCACCGTTGAAACACACTAAAAACTCACTTGCCTACATTATTTTGTTCAAAATATCCAAATGATTTTTTTACATGTAAATAAAAAAAAATTGAAAATCTTAGAAACTAAAAGATTTTTTAGCTATTGGAAATGTGTTTTTTCACTAATTACTGCGCCCCGTTGAAACACACTAAAAACTCACTTGCCTACATTATTTTGTTCAAAATATCCAAATGAATTTTTTTACAAGTAAATAAAAAAATTGAAAATCTTAGAAACTAAAAGGTTTTTAGCTGTTTGTAAATTTGTTTTTTCACTAATTACTGCACACCGTTGAAACACACTAAAAAGTCACTTGCCTTATTTATTATGTTCAAAATATCTAAATGAATTTTTTTACATGAAAATAAAAAAAATTGAAAATCTTAGAAACTAAATGGTTTTTTAGCTGGTTGAAACTGTGTTTTTTCACTAACCACTTTGCACCGTTGAAACACACTAAAAACTCACTTGCTTACATTATTTTGTTCAAAATATCCAAATGATTTTTTTTACATGTAAATAAAAAAAAAATTGAAAATCTTAGAAACTAAAAGATTTTTTAGCTGGTTGTAAATGTGTTTTTTCACTAATTACTGCGCCCCGGTGAAACACACTAAAAACTCACTTGCCTACATTATTTTGTTCAAAATATCCAAATGAATTTTTTTACATGTAAATAAAAAAAAATGAAAATCTTAGAAACTAAAAGGTTTTTTAGCTTGTTGTCAATGTGTTTTTTCACTAACCACTGCGCACCGTTGAAACACAGTAAAAACTCACTTGCCTACATTGTTTTGTTCAAAATATCCAAATGATTTTTTTTACATGTAAATAAAAAAAAAATTGAAAATCTTAGAAACTAAAAGATTTTTTAGCTGGTTGTAAATGTGTTTTTCACTAATTACTGCGCCCCGGTGAAACACACTAAAAACTCACTTGCCTACAATATTTTGTTCAAAATTCTCTCCAAATTCCATGAAATGTTACTGTATGTATGAAATGCTAATCAAACCATATAGCCAAAATTTCATGCAATTCTGAGACAAAAAATTTTTAATTTTACTTTTTTGGCCATACATTATGACCAAAAAATGGCATTGTTTCAAAAAATTTGAAAAAAATTCTCTCCAAATTCCATGAAATTTTAACTGTATGTATGAAATGCTAATCAAACCATATAGCCAAAATTTCATGCAATTCTGAGACAAAAAATTTTTAATTTTACTTTTTTGGCCATACATTATGACCAAAAAATGGCATTGTTACAAAAAATTTAAAAAAATTCTCTCCAAATTACATGAAATTTTAACTGTATGTATGAAAATGCTAATCAAACCATATAGCCAAAATTTCATGCAATTCTGAGACAAAAAATTTTAATTTTACTTTTTTGGCCATACATTATGACCAAAAAATGGCATTGTTGCAATTAAAAAAAAAATTCTCTCCAAATTCCATGAAATTTTAACTGTGTATGTCTGAAATACTAATCAAACCATGTAGCCAAAATTTTATCTGTATGTATGAAATGCTAATCAAACCATATAGGCAAAATTTCATGCAATTCTGAGACAAAAAATTTTTAATTTTACTTTTTTGGCCATACTATATGACCAAAAAATGGCATTGTTACAAAAAAATTTAAAAAAATTCTCTCCAAATTCCATGAAAATTTAACTGTATGTATGAAATGCTAATCAAACCATATAGCCAAAATTTCATGCAATTCTGAGACAAAAAATTTTTAATTTTACTTTTTTGGACATACATTATGACCAAAAAATGGCATTGTTACAAAAAAATTTAAAAAAATTCTCTCCAAATTCCATGAAAATTTAACTGTATGTATGAAATGCTAATCAAACCATATAGCCAAAATTTCATGCAATTCTGAGACAAAAAATTTTTAATTTTACTTTGTTGGCCAAACATTATAACCAAAAAATGGCATTGTTACAAAAAAATTTAAAAAAATTCTCTCCAAACTCCATGAAATTTTAACTGTATGTATGAAATGCTAATCAAACCATATAGCCAAAATTTCATGCAATTCTGAGACAAAAAATTTTTAATTTTACTTTTTTGGCCATACATTATGATCAAAAAATGGCATTCTTACAAAAAATGTAAAAAGAATTCTCTCCAAATTCCATGAAATTTTAACTGTATGTATGAAATGCTAATCAAACCATATAGCCAAAATTTCATGCAATTCTGAGACAAAAAATTTTTAATTTTACTTTTTTGGCCATACATTATGACCAAAAAATGGCATTGTTACAAAAAATTTTAAAAAAATTCTCTCCAAATTCCATGAAATTTTAACTGTATGTATGAAATGCTAATCAAACCATATAGCCAAAATTTCATGCAATTCTGAGACAAAAAATTTTTAATTTTACTTTTTTGGCCATACATTATGACCAAAAAATGGCATTATCACAAAAAATGTAAAAAGAATTCTCTCCAAATTCCATGAAATTTTAACTGTATGTATGAAATGCTAATCAAACCATATGGCCAAAATTTCATGCAATTCTGAGACAAAAAATTTTTAATTTTACTTTTTTGGCCATACACTGAGACCAAAAAATGGCATTGTTACAAAAAATTGTAAAAAAATTCTCTCCAAATTCCATGAAATTTTAACTGTATGTATGAAATGCTAATCAAACCATATAGCCAAAATTTCATGCAATTCTGAGACAAAAAATTTTTAATTTTACTTTTTTGGCCATACATTATGACCAAAAAATGGCATTGTTACAAAAAAATTTAAAAAAATTCTCTCCTTATTCCATGAAATTTTAACTGTATGTATGAAATGCTAATCAAACCATATAAAACTCACTTGCCTACATTATTTTCTTCAAAATATCCAAATGATTTTTTTTACATGTAAATAAAAAAAAATTGAAAATCTTAGAAACTAAAAGATTTTTTAGCTGGTTGTAAATGTGTTTTTTCACTAATTACTGCGCCCCGGTGAAACACACTAAAAACTCACTTGCCTACATTATTTGGTTCAAAATAACCGAATGAATTTTTTTACATGTAAATAAAAAAAATTGAAAATTTTAGAAACTAAAAGTTTTTTTAGCTGGTTGTAAATGTGTTTTCACTAACCACTGCGCACCGTTGAAACACACTAAAAACTCAGTTGCCTACATTATTTTGTTCAAAATATCCAAATGATTTTTTTTACATGTAAATAAAAAAAAAAATTGAAAATCTTAGAAACTAAAAGATTTTTTAGCTGGTTGTAAATGTGTTTTTCACTAATTACTGCGCACCGGTGAAACACACTAAAAACTCACTTGCCTACATTATTTTGTTCAAAATATCCAAATGAATTTTTTTACATATAAAAAAAAAAATGAAAATCTTAGAAACTAAAAGATTTTTTAGCTGGTTGTAAATGTGTTTTTTCACTAATTACTGCGCACCGGTGAAACACAAACTCACTTGCCTACATTATTTTCTTCAAAATATCCAAATGAATTTTTTTACATGAAAATAAAAAAAATTGAAAATCTTAGAAACTAAAAGGTTTTTTAGCTGGTTGTAAATGTGTTTTTTCACTAACCACTTCGCACCGTTGAAACACACTAAAAACTCACTTGCCTACATTATTTTGTTCAAAATATCCAAATGATTTTTTTTACATGTAAATAAAAAAAAATTGAAAATCTTAGAAACTAAAAGATTTTTTAGCTATTGGAAATGTGTTTTTTCACTAATTACTGCGCCCCGTTGAAACACACTAAAAACTCACTTGCCTACATTATTTTGTTCAAAATATCCAAATGAATTTTTTTACAAGTAAATAAAAAAATTGAAAATCTTAGAAACTAAAAGGTTTTTAGCTGTTTGTAAATTTGTTTTTTCACTAATTACTGCACACCGTTGAAACACACTAAAAAGTCACTTGCCTTATTTATTATGTTCAAAATATCTAAATGAATTTTTTTACATGAAAATAAAAAAAATTGAAAATCTTAGAAACTAAATGGTTTTTTAGCTGGTTGAAACTGTGTTTTTTCACTAACCACTTTGCACCGTTGAAACACACTAAAAACTCACTTGCTTACATTATTTTGTTCAAAATATCCAAATAATTTTTTTTACATGTAAATAAAAAAAAAATTGAAAATCTTAGAAACTAAAAGATTTTTTAGCTGGTTGTAAATGTGTTTTTTCACTAATTACTGCGCCCCGGTGAAACACACTAAAAACTCACTTGCCTACATTATTTTGTTCAAAATATCCAAATGAATTTTTTTACATGTAAATAAAAAAAAATGAAAATCTTAGAAACTAAAAGGTTTTTTAGCTTGTTGTCAATGTGTTTTTTCACTAACCACTGCGCACCGTTGAAACACAGTAAAAACTCACTTGCCTACATTGTTTTGTTCAAAATATCCAAATGATTTTTTTTACATGTAAATAAAAAAAAAATTGAAAATCTTAGAAACTAAAAGATTTTTTAGCTGGTTGTAAATGTGTTTTTCACTAATTACTGCGCCCCGGTGAAACACACTAAAAACTCACTTGCCTACAATATTTTGTTCAAAATTCTCTCCAAATTCCATGAAATGTTACTGTATGTATGAAATGCTAATCAAACCATATAGCCAAAATTTCATGCAATTCTGAGACAAAAAATTTTTAATTTTACTTTTTTGGCCATACATTATGACCAAAAAATGGCATTGTTTCAAAAAATTTGAAAAAAATTCTCTCCAAATTCCATGAAATTTTAACTGTATGTATGAAATGCTAATCAAACCATATAGCCAAAATTTCATGCAATTCTGAGACAAAAAATTTTTAATTTTACTTTTTTGGCCATACATTATGACCAAAAAATGGCATTGTTACAAAAAATTTAAAAAAAATTCTCTCCAAATTACATGAAATTTTAACTGTATGTATGAAATGCTAATCAAACCATATAGCCAAAATTTCATGCAATTCTGAGACAAAAAAATTTTAATTTTACTTTTTTGGCCATACATTATGACCAAAAAAATGGCATTGTAAAAAAAAAAATTTAAAAAAATTCTCTCCAAATTCCATGAAATTTTAACTGTATGTATGAAATGCTAATCAAACCATATAGCCAAAATTTCATGCAATTCTGAGACAAAAAATTTTTAATTTTACTTTTTTGGACATACATTATGACCAAAAAATGGCATTGTTACAAAAAAATTTAAAAAAATTCTCTCCAAATTCCATGAAAATTTAACTGTATGTATGAAATGCTAATCAAACCATATAGCCAAAATTTCATGCAATTCTGAGACAAAAAATTTTTAATTTTACTTTGTTGGCCAAACATTATAACCAAAAAATGGCATTGTTACAAAAAAATTTAAAAAAATTCTCTCCAAACTCCATGAAATTTTAACTGTATGTATGAAATGCTAATCAAACCATATAGCCAAAATTTCATGCAATTCTGAGACAAAAAATTTTTAATTTTACTTTTTTGGCCATACATTATGACCAAAAAATGGCATTCTTACAAAAAATGTAAAAAGAATTCTCTCCAAATTCCATGAAATTTTAACTGTATGTATGAAATGCTAATCAAACCATATAGCCAAAATTTCATGCAATTCTGAGACAAAAAATTTTTAATTTTACTTTTTTGGCCATACATTATGACCAAAAAATGGCATTGTTACAAAAAATTTTAAAAAAATTCTCTCCAAATTCCATGAAATTTTAACTGTATGTATGAAATGCTAATCAAACCATATAGCCAAAATTTCATGCAATTCTGAGACAAAAAATTTTTAATTTTACTTTTTTGGCCATACATTATGACCAAAAAATGGCATTATCACAAAAAATGTAAAAAGAATTCTCTCCAAATTCCATGAAATTTTAACTGTATGTATGAAATGCTAATCAAACCATATGGCCAAAATTTCATGCAATTCTGAGACAAAAAATTTTTAATTTTACTTTTTTGGCCATACACTGAGACCAAAAAATGGCATTGTTACAAAAAATTTTAAAAAAATTCTCTCCAAATTCCATGAAATTTTAACTGTATGTATGAAATGCTAATCAAACCATATAGCCAAAATTTCATGCAATTCTGAGACAAAAAATTTTTAATTTTACTTTTTTGGCCATACATTATGACCAAAAAATGGCATTGTTACAAAAAAATTTAAAAAAATTCTCTCCTTATTCCATGAAATTTTAACTGTATGTATGAAATGCTAATCAAACCATATAAAACTCACTTGCCTACATTATTTTCTTCAAAATATCCAAATGATTTTTTTTACATGTAAATAAAAAAAAATTGAAAATCTTAGAAACTAAAAGATTTTTTAGCTGGTTGTAAATGTGTTTTTTCACTAATTACTGCGCCCCGGTGAAACACCTTAAAAACTCACTTGCCTACATTATTTGGTTCAAAATAACCGAATGAATTTTTTTTACATGTAAATAAAAAAAATTGAAAATTTTAGAAACTAAAAGTTTTTTTAGCTGGTTGTAAATGTGTTTTTCACTAACCACTGCGCACCGTTGAAACACACTAAAAACTCAGTTGCCTACATTATTTTGTTCAAAATATCCAAATGATTTTTTTTACATGTAAATTAAAAAAAAAATTGAAAATCTTAGAAACTAAAAGATTTTTTAGCTGGTTGTAAATGTGTTTTTCACTAATTACTGCGCACCGGTGAAACACACTAAAAACTCACTTGCCTACATTATTTTGTTCAAAATATCCAAATGAATTTTTTTACATATAAAAAAAAAAATGAAAATCTTAGAAACTAAAAGATTTTTTAGCTGGTTGTAAATGTGTTTTTTCACTAATTACTGCGCACCGGTGAAACACAAACTCACTTGCCTACATTATTTTCTTCAAAATATCCAAATGAATTTTTTTACATGAAAATAAAAAAAATTGAAAATCTTAGAAACTAAAAGGTTTTTTAGCTGGTTGTAAATGTGTTTTTTCACTAACCACTTCGCACCGTTGAAACACACTAAAAACTCACTTGCCTACATTATTTTGTTCAAAATTCTCTCTAAATTCCATGAAATTTTACTGTATGTATGAAATGCTAATCAAACCATATAGCCAAAATTTCATGCAATTCTGAGACAAAAAATTTTTAATTTTACTTTTTTGGCCATACATTATGATCAAAAAATGGCATTGTTACAAAAAATTTTAAAAAAATTCTCTTTAAATTCCATGAAATTTTAACTGTATGTATGAAATGCTAATCAAATCATATAGCCAAAATTTCATGCAATTCTGAGACAAAAATTTTTAATTTTACTTTTTTGGACATACATTATGACCAAAAACTGGCATTGTTACAAAAAATTTAAAAAAAAATTCTCTTTAAATTCCATGAAATGTTAACTGTATGTATGAAATGCTAATCAAACCATATAGCCAAAATATCATGCAATTCTGAGACAAAAAATTTTAATTTTTTTTTTTTGGCCATACCTTATGACCAAAAAATGGCATTGTTACAAAAAAATGTAAAAAGAATTCTCTCCAAATTCCATGAAATTTTAACTGTATGTATGAAATGCTAATCAAACCATATAGCCAAAATTTCATGCAATTCTGAGACAAAAAATTTTTAATTTTACTTTTTTGGACATACATTATGACCAAAAAACTGGCATTGTTACAAAAAATTTAAAAAAATTCTCTTTAAATTCCATGAAATGTTAACTGTATGTATGAAATGCTAATCAAACCATATAGCCAAAATGTCATGCAGAAGAGACAAAAAATTTTTAATTTTACTTTTTTGGCCATACATTATGACCAAAAAATGGCATTGTTAATCCAAATAAAAAAAATTATTTAAATAAAAATTCTACTTCCAATAATATCCATAAAATGAAATTTTAAACTTGATACTGTATATTGAAAATTGCCTAATACAAACCATGAATAAAAACTCACTTGCCTACATTATTTTGTAAATTCAAAAATATACCAAACTTGAATTTTTTTTCAAATATCATGTAAATAAAAAAAAAAATTGAAAATCTTAGAAACAAAGATTTTTTAGCTGGTTGTAAATGTGTTTTTCACTATTATTACTGTGCACGGCACGGTGAAACACACTAAAAACTCACTTGCCTACATTATTTTTGTTCAAAATATCCAATATGAATTTTTTTACATATAAAAAAAATGAAAATCTTAGAAACTAAAAGATTTTTTAGCTGGTTGTAAATGTGTTTTTTCACTAATTACTGCGCCCGGTGAAACACACTAAAAACTCACTTGCCTACATTATTTTCTTCAAAATATCCAAATGATTTTTTTACATGTAAATAAAAAAAAATTGAAAATTCTCACTTGCCTACATTATTTGGCAAAATAACCGAATGAATTTTTTACATGTAAATAAAAAAAATTGAAAATCTTAGAAACTAAAAGTTTTTTTAGCTGGTTGTAAATGTGTTTTTCACTAACAACTGCGCACCGTGGAAACACACTAATAACTCAGTTGCCTACATTATTTTGTTCAAATATCCAATCATGATTTTTTTACATGTAAATAAAAAAAAAATTGAAAATCTTAGAAACTAAAAGTTATCTTTTAGTGTTGTAATGGTGTTTTTTTCACTAATTTCTGCGCACCGTTGAAAAAACACTAAAAACTCACTTGCCTACATATTTGTTCAAATATCTGAATGAATTTTTTACATGTAAATAAAAAAAATTTAAAATCTTAGAAAAACTAAAAGGTTTTTTACTGCGTTTTAAATGTGTAGTTTAATAAACACTGACCGCACCGTTGAAACACACTAAAACTCACTTGAGCCTACATTATTTTGTTCGAAAATATCTAAGATGAATTTTTACATGTACAAGTAAAAAAAAAAATGAAAATCGTTTAGAAACTAAAAGCTTTTTAGCTGGTTGTCTGTCTGTGTATTTTTCACCTTAATTCTGTCCACCGGTGTGTTGAAACACGAACTAAAAACTCACTTGCTTACATTATTTTGTTCCAAATAACGATCAGGTTTGAATTTTTACATATAAAAAAATATGAAATCTTAGAAACTAAAAGATTATAGCTGGTTGAATGTGTGGTTTTCACTAATTTACTGCGGCAACACCGGTGTGAAACACACTAAAACTCACTTGCCTACTTATTTTTGCTTCAAAATATCCAATATGAATTTTTTACATATGAAAAATAAAAAAATTGAAAATCTTAGAAAACTAAAAGGTTTTTAGCTTGTGTTAGATGTGTTCTATTTCACTATACCACTGCGTCACACGTTGAAATACGATTAAAAACTCACGCTTATTTATTTTTTTCAAAATATCCAACCATGAATTTTTTACATGAAAATAAAAGAAATGAAATCTTAGAAATACTATAAAGGTTTTTAGCAGCCTTGTCAATGGTTTTTTCATCTAACCACTAACTCGTTGAAACACAACTAAAAAACTCACTAGCCTACAGTTATTTTGTTTCACAATCCAAAGATTTTTTTTACATGTAAAAAAAAAAAAAAAAATTGAAAGAAATCTTAGAACTAAAAGATTTTTTAGCTGGTGGTAAAGTGTTTTTTCACTAATTTTACTGCGACCGGTATGAAACACACTAAAAACTCACTTGCCTAATTATTTTGTTCAAATAACCGAATGAATTTTTTTACTATTAAATAAAAAAAAATTGAAAATTCTAGAAAGTTTAATCCTCTTTCTTGGT